>NC_065444.1:92448164-92754501 GCF_917563875.1 Diabrotica virgifera virgifera
TACTAATCTAATTAATTAACCAGATCACATATCAATATGTTTTCAATCTCAGGGCGAATTATAAATTAATTACTTACTTCCGTGGCTTCTAAATATTTCTTAATGGTTCCTAATCGGGATAGAAAAGAAAAAAGTAAAAAAAAAATACACATATGGGTTACAATTATAATTAAAATATTTTTTATTTTATTTAAAAGGCAATCAATGCTTAATATTTGCTATTTCTTATTATTCTTAAACATAACATTTACAAATGGGAATCTTATTTCCTTTTGGTTTTCAATTGAAAGTTTTTATTAACATTTAACTATTAGGAGTTATTAGGAACAACTCTATTTAAGTTTGATGAAGCTTTTCTGATATTATTGATTATGTTATTCAATTTTTTATGTGGAATTTAATACGAAAAACCCATACATTCATGTCCAAACAAATGAGACTGACCTTTTCCTGGTGAACTGAAAATGTCCTCACACAAGACCCGTTTCCTGCTATCCTTGGCTGCGATCAAACCTCGTCCTGGCTTCCAGTAATGTTCCCCTTTGAAAAACTAGCTCGAATAGCTCTCGTTCCTGCGTCTGTCGTGATGCTGTGTTCTACCTTTCTCGAAACTGCTATCAGCTACCGGGACACTCTTGGCTCAAGGAGGTTCTTTTACTCTCGACCTGGCCTACTTCTCGTTCCACGATAGATACTCCACACTCACGGAACTACACCGGCTTTCTCACTCTCCGTACACTACCGTCTACTACTCGACTTCACTTCTCGACAGCTCAAAACATTCTGATCTTACTTTCTCATCCATTCCCCTACTTTCTAAATATCCCTTCCAGATTCACAAATCAATCTTCCACCACCAACTCTCATTCGTAATATTCCTCAAAACCAATTTTTAATCTTTCTAAATATGCTTAATGGATTTCAAAAGAAAATATTTAATTCCCATTCTAAAATACTTTCTAACTATTTACAAATTTTAATGACCTATTCTCTCTTTCAAATGAGTCTTATTTAGCATAGGCTAATGATCGAAACCTTCCGCGAAAAACGATAATGGACTATCATCTATTTCACTGAGTTTTATTTAGCATAGGCTAATGATCGACCTTCCGAGAAGAACGATAATGGTACGCGTCATTCACTTTGTTTATCTAAGCACATTGTTCCGAGTTTCGTACGCTTATTCTAATCACTTCTTAAAATTACATATAACAATTTGTTGTATACAGGTTGTTTTAAATTTATATGCCCGTGGTTGAGAAAATTGAAAATATTTTATATTAAATTGAATTTTTTTTTATAATTTTCAAAATTTAATTTTCCTATCAAATATAAATATAACAATATATTACTTTTGTTTTGTCTACATTTAAAATTAGGTTATTAGATCGACACCAATCATTAAACCGAGCTAAAAAACTATTGCAAGTAGATGCCAATTTCTCATAGGTCTGTGCTGAGACCACAAGAGAAGTATCATCTGCAAATAACGTCAGGTCCAAAATATCAAACTGGTTAGATGCATCGTTAATAAACAACAAAAAAATCAGGGGTCCTAATACAGAGCCCTGTGGAACTCCCAGATTAATAAAACGTTCCTCCGAAATAGCTTCATTGATTTTAACAGAAATGATCCTATCTGATAGATAATTGATTAGCCAATCTAAAAATATGCCTCTAAAACCAATATTATACAGTTTATTGCTAACAAAACGACTATCAAGACAATCAAAGGCACGGGTTAGATCAAAAAAGAGACCTGCCACATATTCACCTGCATCCAAAGATCTGTAGACCCTTTCACAAAATCTGCAGGCAGCAGACTGAGTGGATCTACCGGTACGGAAGCCATGTTGACAATCACTTACAATTTTAAATCTACCCAAAAACTCAGACATACGGTTATACACAATTCTCTCAAATACTTTGGAAAGTACACACAGTAAGGAAATAGGTCTATAATTTGAAATGTCTTCCGGATCGTCTTTTTTGTAAATAGGAGTAACGATTGCTTTTTTTAGAATACTTGGAAAGACTCCTTTACCTATTGATAAATTTGTCAAATATGCAATGTGGTTTATTATATCAGATGACATAGCCTTTAATACTCCTATCGAGATAGAATCAAGTCCAGTACTTTTTTTATTTTTTAAATTATTGATCACATTCATTACCTCATTACCAACAACAGGTCTAAAGAAGAAACTGTTTTTAAGAATAGTAGAAGATGTGCAACTATTAGATCGAGAATTCCCAAAATGATTTGACAGTTTCTCTTCGGTTACTGTAGCAAAATAATCACAAAAAACTTCAGACAACTGCTTAGAATCAGTACAACTTTCACCATCTATATTTAATGCTATGTTTTTTTGGATAGACTTCCTGCCAGTTTCCTTGTTAACAAGATTCCATACAGTCTTATTTTTATTACTTGAATTATTTATCAATTGATCATGGAATTTTAATTTAGATTTTTGTAATAGTTCCGCGTGGTCTTTCTTAATTTTGTAATAATTTGCAAGAGAATTGGCATCATTTAGTTCCTTATTAAGCCAGTAAGCATTTTTTAAATGAACACTAGACTGCTTAACTTCCGGAGTAATCCATTTTTTATTGCAAGTCTGCTTACTGATATTATACCGTTTTACTGGACAGCAATAATCTAATACATATATTAAACTACTTATAAAATTTTCAAAGGATTTATCAACATTATCGGTTAAATAAATATCGTCAAAGTCAGTTACAGATAGCACAGAAGAAATTTGTTTAAGGTTGTTGTCAGACAAGTCTCTAAAATATTTATAATTAGGCTGGTCATTGGATTTAGTACAGCTACTATTAATGTCTACTACAAATTCCAAACTGATTGCTCTATGGTCACTTAAATGCGCTTCAAAAACATTAGAATTGCATTGAAGTATATTAGCTGTATTGGTTAAAATATAGTCAATCTTACTGATAGAAGTTTGGTTCAAACAATTTGTCGCTACCCTTGTGGGAACCATAGAGGTTATGCTAAGATTGCAGCTCATTAGAACATCGTTAAAAAGAATTTTAAATAAACTATTTTCTAAATAATCAATGTTTAAGTCACCACAAATAAAAATATCGTCAACATACCTATTACAGAGTTCAATCGTATAGGAAAACTGCTTCAAAAACAAATAAAAGTCTCCACTGGGAGGCCTGTAGATACTGATGACTGCAACTTTTCTTTCACAAAACATTATTTTTACCGCACTGCACTCATAATGCATCTCCACAGCGAACTGGCACACATTGATGATCTGATATTCATACCCACATTTCACATACAGAACTGATCCGCCATGCTCATGGATAGGTCGACAATAACTGGTTACAAGATCGTAACCCGGAGTTACCATTAGAGATATTTCATCCTGCTTACACCAGTGCTCCGCAATACTGACGACAATGGGATTTTCTTGGTCAAGCAGAATTTCCAACCTTTCAAGTTTGTTTCTAATAGACGCTGTATTTAACTGTATAATTTTAAAAATTGCCGTATGTTTTGTTTCATTGTCGATAGATACTTCTACTCGATTTGCTCTTTCTTTTTCCTCAATTGAAAAAAATTTCGTATACAGGCTTTGTTTGGCCAAATCGAGGCATCCAACGCCTTATTGTAGTTTGCTTTCGAGATTTCCACTTTGAAAGAAGAATATATATCAGGACGACGAGAGGGAAGAGCTGAGCAGCTGGCTTCTGGCAGGTTTTTTGATAAAAATGATTGAAGGTCTTCTGCAGATGTTTGCGGTTTCAGATTAAATACGTGTAAAGCAACTGTTTGATCCACTCCTTCTACATTAGAATTTCCAGAATAGTTACCCACTAATAAGTTTTTTTTGGGTGTTCTTTTTTTGTAAGTCACTTTCTGCCAATCAGTAGGAATGTTACTGCTTATTTGCATGTTGGCATCTCCAGTCTTTTCGGTTCGACTAGATGCAGGTATTATATTTTGCGCTCGGTTTATGGCTTCGCTGACATCTTTAGCGCTAATTGAATTGTTTTCCTTATATTTCTCCTGGCCTATTGTTGACTCTGGTGAATTGAAGACTTGTTTATTGTTATCAGCTTTGTGTTTAGATTTTTTAAATAAAGAATAGTCAGTTTTTTCCGGAACTTGTTTTGTTTCTAATTGTTTTAATGAGTCAATTTGGGTATTTAATAGGAATATTTTTTCCTTTAGTTCTGATATTAAGAGATCTTTTTGTTTGATAATATATTTAAAGATGTGTATATCTACCTTATTTTCTGTCGACGCAGCTAAGTTTCCGATGGCATCGAAAAATTTGTCATCACAGTCGCCGTTTGCTTTAGCTTCGGTTTTTTCACAACATTTAGTAAAAACTTTGTCAAAAATTTGTAACTCCAGTTTTTTGGCACAACTGGGATGATAACTGCTATCACATATTATACACTTTACCGGTGAAACTACTTTAGATTTACATTTTCTGCAAACTATATTACTACTGATATCGGCAGTGTTATTTGAACGTGCTTCTCCTGCCATGGCTACTGACTGACGAAGATTATGATATGACTTATGAGAGTAATAACTAATTAAACTGGAACATGAAGTAAAACCACTTCTATGTAAAATGTATATTTACTAACATTTTTAAAAATCTCAATGGATTGAATAAAAGTGTTCATTAGAACGTTTTCGAACTTATCGGTCCATCATCAGTGAATTTGAATACTTGCAAAATAGCCCCAGAACCAAACAATGGTTGTGATTATAAATCAATATACATTATGTTAAAATAATATTGTAAAGGCTAAACGCCGATGTTCATGGATATAACTTCTGGGAACATGGTGATACTCTACCCGAGGACCCAATCAACCATATTAGGTCATTGGATGACTACCAAGTGTCCTCGTTTACCTAAGATGGTTGATTAGGTCCTCGGGTAGAGTATCACCATGTTCCCAGAGGTTAAATCCATGAACATCGGCGTTTAGCCTTTACAATATTATTTTAACATAATGTAGATTGATTTATAATAACAACCATTGTTTGATTCTGGGGCTATTTTGCAAGTATTCAAATTCACGGAAGATGGACCGATAGGTTCGAAAACGTTCTGATGAACACATTTTATTCAATCCATTGGGATTTTTAAAAATTTTAGTAAATATACCTTTTATATAGAAGTGGTTTTATTTCATGTTCCAGTTTGTTTAACTATAAGGTATACAGCCAACCCAGGGAACTACCCCTTTTAGTTAATAACTAATTGGGTAACGTCGAAGCTTGATAGCCATCAACCGGTAGAGCAGGCAGGATTCCGAAGGAGTTACAGTACAGCGGATCA
The DNA here is from genome assembly GCF_917563875.1 of Diabrotica virgifera virgifera. NCBI lineage: Eukaryota > Metazoa > Arthropoda > Insecta > Coleoptera > Chrysomelidae > Diabrotica > Diabrotica virgifera. Next base: position 92,453,510 of record NC_065444.1, read on the forward strand.
CCTTCTTAAGCCTGGGTTTCCTCGAAAGCGGCACCGACAAACTGCGACCGTAACACTGCGATGAATGACGTCAGATTACGGTGAAAAATTCAAGGTTCATCACTGCGGCAATGAAATGTGTAAACTCAGCAAGCGGTGGCTTCCAACGCATCCTTGGAAACCACTGCTATTATTTTGCGTGGTACAGTTTTTTATGACGTCATTCATCGCAGTGTTACGGTCGCAGTTTGTCGGTGCCGCTTTCGAGGAAACCCAGGCTGTACAGTCAGAAAGCTAATAACACACTAAAACTATTCACACTAAAGCTAATACAAATATATGAGAAAAGCAAAGCTCTAGCAATCAACGGAGGAGTTCGCTAGGGAGACGTTATCTCACCAAAGCTATTCACACTGTGACTGGAAGACGTGTTCAAAGACATTAACTGAACAGATAAAGAAATAAATGATAATGGAAGAAAACTGAGTCATTTGAGACATGCTGAAGACTTTGTAATGTTCTCTTTTCTTCAGTTTCGAAGAATTGCAGACCATGATGACACAACTATTTCTAGCTTCGGAAAAAGTAGGTCTTAAGATGAACTTGGAAAAAACAAAACTATTGACGAATATACCGAAAATTAGAAAAATAACGTTGAACGGCATAAATTTAGAAACAGTAAGCGAATACATCTACCTCGAGGCACACTAGTTCGCTCCCGTGGTCAAAAAATTCGTATAATTATATACTAGTTCGCTCCCATGGTTAATCTGATTAAGTATTTATTTACTAAGTTTTACGAAATTTAATATCGGCAAAATTGTTACTGTCATCTTTGTATTTTATAAAGAAATTTTATAAAATATTACTTAGTTGTCACATATTATTTATATAGGTAAAAGAGAGTTGAATTAGATTATTTAGTGCACCTAATATTCACTTCATTTTGGTCCCTATTTTGAAAAATGTTAGTGATTGATCCAGAAATTTTATTATCAATTTTTATTTCTAATGGCCGGAGCGAATTTACCTGTGACCCTTTTCTGTCGGGTATTAAAATCTGACCACCGGAGCGAACTAGTATATGCCCATCTCACATCTACCTGGGACAGAAAGTTAACAAAGAAAATTAAACTGGCGAAATTACCAGAAGAATAAGGTTAGCGTGGGCAGGATTTGGAAAACTGAGTTGGATCTTGAAAAGTACTAAAATAGAGTACTACAATATCTTAAAATCAGAGTTTACGATCAGTGTATCCTCCCTATCCCAATACACCATAATGGAGAAAGGCAATAGAAAGAGACAGAGAGAGAGAGAGAGAAAGAGAGAGAGAGAGAGAGAGAGAGAGAGAGAGAGAGAGAGAGAGAGAGAGAGAGAGAGAGAGAGAGAGAGAGAGAGAGAGAGAGAGAGACGTGGACACTCACCAAGACCAATATGGATAAAATAGTAAAGTAAAAGCACAAATAGCGTTGGAAAGATCAATGCTCGAGGTGAGACTTGTAGACAAAAAACAAGCAAGTGGATTAGAAAATGAACCAAAGTAAAAGACGCAGGAGACATGCTGACAAATTAATATGAAGCTTCGCATTAGACAATGCCACACTGAAGGATACAAGATGGAATCACGAACTACAACAATGGAGACCATGGTTAGGAAGAAGAAGCAGAGGAAGGTCACAAATGAGATGAGTTAATGACATTAAGAAGACTGAAGGACACAACTTGAAGCAAGTTAGTCCAGGGCGCATCTGTTTTGAGATGGACGTTAAGAGGTGACTCAAATTTTTTAGCAGAAATTGCTTGAAAATAAGTTAAATAATAATATTTGAGTTATCCTGCCTCTCAAAACGGTCCGGAACATTGTTTAAATAATCAAAATGTCAAAATATGAAGGAAAAATTCTATTTTTTTATTGGTTTTTTGATTATCACTTTAAAAATCTTCATTTTTGAGGAAAGTGTTACTGACATAAAAGTTGCGTAATTAAATTTCCTACAATATAGAATTGGCTAAAAATTTAGAAAATAGTCACCCTTGTTGCAAAATAGCAATAATTGCGAAAAATAACATACAAAAACAAGTATTCTCATTTTACGTTTTTTAACCATTTATGCTACACTTAGGACCTTCATATTTTACACAGAAAAACTTCATGATATAGTAAAACAAGACTGTAAATTTCATTAAGATCGGTTTAACAGATTTTGTAAAATAAATTTTGCAATCCAGCTTTCGCGAAAAAAATTCATTTTTTTAAAATGTTGCAGGATTGAAAATAAAGCAGATAGCAAGTTGAATTTTTTTTGCTTTACTGTACCTTTCATTTGCAATTTGTAAAATTAAAATCGATTAATTACCACGGCGTCAAGAAATTTTTTAAATAAACATTAATTTCTGGTGCTGCGCGAAGGACAGCGGTGTTCGATTCACACAAGTTGATTTCCACCAAAATTTCTTCCAATCTTTATCTAATATATTATTTTCTTACTCTATATTTTGTTGTATTTTAATATTTTAATTCCACAAAAATCAAACTAATTTTATTATTGTTTGTGAAATATTGTTTAAACAATTATATATGTTTAAAAATAATAAACTTTTATTCTCTAAGTTAAAATATATGAACAAAGAAAGTTTTTGCTAAAAAAAGTGTTATTTTAAAGGCTAGGGTATGTGTTTTTATTTTGCAATAAACAAATTTATTTATTTATATCGAAATGTAATAAAAATTTAAATGTATCAATCATTATCAAAGGTCAATGGAATGCCAAATCAGAGCAAACTCTCCTCTGTCCTGCGCGTAGCACCAATAATTAATGTTTATTTAAAAAAATTCCTGACGCCGTGGTAGTTAATCGATTTTAGTTTTGCAAATTGAAAATGAAAGGTACAGTACACTTCTATAAGCAAAAAAATTCAACTTGCTATCTGCTTTATTTTCAGTCCTGTAACATTTTGAAAAAGTGAATTTTTGGATTGCAAAATTTATTTTGCAAAATGTATTGAACCGATCTTAATGAAATTTACAGTATTGTTTTACTGTATCATAAAGTTTTTCAGGGTGAAACATGAAGGTCCTAAGTGTAGCATAAATGGTTGAAAAACATAAAATGCGAATACTTGTTTTTGTATGTTTTTTCGAAATTATTGCTATTTTGCAAAAAGGGTGACTATTTTTTAAATTTTTAACCAATTCTATATTGTAGGAAATTCAATTATGCAACTTTTATGTCTGTCCAACTTTCCTCGGAAATGAATACTTTTAAAGTTATAATCAAAAAACGAAGAAAAAAATCGAATTTTTCCTTCATTTTTTAACATTTTGATTATTTAAACAATGTTGCGGACCTTTTTGAGATGGAAGATAACTCAAATATATTATTATTTGTGTTATTTTAAAGCAATTTCTGCAAAAAAATTTGAGTCACCTCTCAACGTCCAAATGTACTAATATTTTTACAGATGCGCCCTGGTCTAAGTGGTGAAAAATAAAAAACACTGGATTGAATTGGGGAAGGCCTATGTCCAAAGATGGATTACTTAAGGCTGAAGAAGAAGAAGAATTAATAGAAAATGATGTTAAGCAATATAACGAGATAGTAATTTCTTCGAAAGAGTAAATGTATAAAAAAAAGTTTATTATCTTTCAGTTATTTCACATCATTTGGTTATCTGTCATTTGAACTTGAAGATTTATTATTGATTTTCACCATTTTATAAAAATGTAAAAACGTTGAATTGTCCATGGCAGTATGTCCCAGGGAATTTTTAAACACAACTCCTCCGTTAATATACCATATAATATGACAAATGAGGTGTCGAATGAAACCCAAGAATGGTATTAAACGCGAGAAATTTTACCTCGGATTCCAGTTTTAGAGTTGCAACCGGAAGTCCGTCTTAACGTCAATGAAATAGTGTAAGCGATATAATTGTCTAAGAGCTAGTGAACCCTCCGACTAACGGTCGTCCTGTAAGGCTAGAAATTTGTCTAGTGATAATTCATAGCACACCAAGGCTAAAAACCATGACCTGGCAGGAATCAGCCGTGCACGTGTATCTACCAGGTGAATCGAAAAGTGCATAGTTTAGGGGTAAAATAAACTTTCTCCTGTAAGGTTTAAATTTAAGTATGTGTTTGAGTAAGTCATTTAGAAGAAATGTGTACAATGACATGCGATTCTGAAGAGCATAATACCTTACCAGGCGAGGGGAAAGATTAGGGGTTTTTCCTAAATTTTTTTTTGCATCGAACAAATTTTTTTAGGTTTTTTGAATCATTCCAAACAGAAAAGGTCTTTAGTGATTTTTCTCTTAAGTTAATAGTTTTCTTAGACCTTTCTATCACCAGACTAGATGACCATTTCAACTTTGGGATCTACCGTAAACCCACTCAAACAGATCAGGTAATTCATTCATCATCTAATCATCCTCTTTCCCACAAACTTTCTTCATTCCGTAGTTTTATCCACAGATTAAATTCTATTCCTCTTTCATCTAAAATATTTAACAAAGAATTAAACATTATTAAACAGATTGCTATAAACAATGATTATGACCCTGATATCATCAATAAACTCCAACATAAAAGAGAGCTCAGATTACTTCAACAGTCAGCCTTTTCTTCTACTTCATCTACAACAACTCCGATTTATGCTTCATTGCCTTTCCATAACCCTAATCTATCTGAAAGAGTTAAATACATTATTAGCAACTCCTGTGATAATATAAAAATTTCTTTTAAAGTTAGTAACACCCTTAACAAGAGTTTGACCAATACTAAGGATCCAATCCACTACATGAACCGTAGTGGTGTATACAAACTCTCTTGCTCAGATTGTGATGCTACCTACATCGGTAGAACTTGCAGATCTCTTGCCACCAGATCCCTAGAACATAGTAAGAGGGACACTACTTTCTCTTTCTCACACCACCTTAAAGTCAGTAGACATGAACTTAAGATTCCTGAGGGTGTCCAGTTGGTGCACAATATACAGCAGAAAAACACACTCCGATTGGACTTGTATGAGGATTTGGAGATTATCCGAGACTTGAGGTCCAGTCCCAATTGTGTGAATAGACAAACCTCCCTTAATCGCAATTTTACTCCCATTCACCGTCAACTTTTTTCCTAAATTCCTTGTTTTTTCAATTTATCCTTCACACTTAGCAACTTTCCTGACTTCACCCATAAAACCTTTAACTTAACCTTTTTTCATACTTCACTTCCTTCTATTTCCAAAATCTCCTTTCATACTAATCATTTACTCTACAACCCCCAGTAACATCAACACAACTAATTTACCTTTTGCCATTTTCTCACCCTACTTTTCCCTTCATAAATCATTGACCTTATCTATTTGTCTATTTGCCGCTTGGGTCTTTACTTCGTTCGTTCGTCTTTTCCAAAATGTTTTACTTCGCTATTCATTTAATTCTTCTTTTTCATACAGGTCCTCTTTCCTTTTTATTTTTCTTTTTCTTTTTATTTTCATTTTATTTTTTCTTACAAATTCAAAATTTTAGTCTGCTACATTTAACTTTCTAGCCACTCTAATATTTAACTTTACAACTTTATTCTCATTTTACTATGTTTAACTTTTAATTTTTTCCAAACACAGTTTGTGTCTTGTGCATCCTGCTGACGCACTTCTTTTGAATCTTTTGTTCATTTACATATTTATCAACTTCGTTTTAATTTAACAATTCAAATAATTCCATTTTCTTTTCTATGCATAATGTTATAATATTTCCTATATTTTTGACTATAACTAACACATTTTCACATTCCGTCAATTATTTATATTTTCACCTAACAATCTTATATCAGTTACCTCAATTCTCACCAATTTTTTAAATAGTTAATTTCATACAGAATCAATACCATACTAGATTTATACAACCAACATTACAGTTAACAAATTTACATTTCTATAAACACTAAACAACTTCTGCTTCTGTATCTCTTCAACGTTTTAACTTTCACCCCCAAGGCTATATACAAAAATTTTTAACTTTCATTAACCAATAATTCAATCTTACATTTTGTTTTCATTACCATATTTTATTATGACAATAATTTCGATCAAATTTAATTTTATAGTCAAGTTTATAGTAATGGTTGTAATATTTTTTAAAAAATAGTAAATTTAAATTCTAATATTAAAAATTAAAATTCCAACACAATCTTAAACTTAAATTTCCGTAACCACATTGGATCTTGACCTTTGTTAATACCTTAAAAATTCCCTTTCCTGGATGTCAATTTTACTGATATTTGAAGTATTTCAACTTGCTTCTAAATCATTGACAGACTAAACGTAGTTCAATGTAGACCTATTCATAATAAAAAATCTCTTAATTAATGGAGTAGAGCATCATGTACCTAGTACTAATCCGTTGGCATCCAATGTAAGCCAAATTGTTTAACAAATTTTACCATGTAGTTAGAACATACATCTTGACCAATATTTGGCATTGTGGATATTTAGCAAGGACAGGGAGTAAGTAATTGTAACCACACTTTTCAATTTTTAACATTCAAAATTTCACCCTTTTCAATTTTACTAAGTGAGATTACTTACTTTTAGGTTCACTGATGATGGACTAATAAGTCCGAAAACGTTTTGAACGTAATTCGTTTGGATTTTTAAAAATTTTTAGAATTTTTATTAAATATACCAACTACACTAGGGAGTTTTACTTCATGTTAATTTTATTTAATAGTTTTTGTTATATAAGCGATTAAAAATTTTGAAAATTGCGAAATCGGCCATTTTTAACCCTAAATAGGACATTTATCTAAAAATTTCAATCTTGCCAAGGTACGTAGATATTCTTTAAACATTGATTGATGAAATACCGAAGAGTTTTTTGCAATAAAATATCGAAAACTCCTTTGTTTTTTTAATTGCTAATCAAGCGGGCGCGACACTGTAGTATAAGTGAGGACGTTTGAGTTTGCATAAAATTATTATCTCGAGAATGGGCAAATTTCAAGAGAAATCCTCAGACATGTCGATTTTTATTTTTGAATTAGGACTTTTTGGCATATATATAATACTAGTGACGTCATCCATCTGGGCGTGATGACGTAATCGATGATTTTTTTAAATAAGAGTAGGGGTTGTGTGATAGCTCATTTGAAAAGTTATTTAATTCTCTATTCAGTAATATAAACATTAACATAATTATTCATACAGGGTGTACAAAAAAAAATTTTCTTCTATTTGTCAAATTTAATCAAAGTTAATTTAATAAAAAAAAATTTTTTGTACACCCTGTATAAATAATTATGTTAATGTTTATATTAGTGAATAGATAATTAAATAACCTTTCAAATGGGCTATCACACAACCCCTACTCTCATTTAAAAGAATCAGCGATTACGTCATCACGGTCAGATGGATGACGTCACTAGAATAACATATATGCCAAGAAGTCCTAATTTAAAAATAAAAATCGAGCTGTCTGAGGATTTCTCTTGAAATTTGCCCATTCTCGAGATAATGAATTTATACCAACTCAAACGTCCTCACTTATACTACAGTGTCGAGCCCGCTTGATTAGCAATAAAAAAACAAAGGGGTTTTCGATATTGTATTGCAAAAATATCTTTGAGAATTCATCAATCAATGTTTAAAGAATATCTACCTACCTTGGTATAGTATTTTTACTACAAAAACGTTATTACGTAGGTCAAAATTTTTGACGTAAGAGAACTGTCAAAACATTAGAATGTGACTTTTCATTATTGCCGTATTTATAATAAACATAGCAATAATGAAAAGTCACATTCTAATGTTTTGACAGTTCTTTTACGTCAAAAATTTTGACCTACGTAATAACGTTTTTGTAGTAAAAATACTATAACTTTGAAATTTTTAGATAAATGTCCGATTTAGGGTTAAAAATGGCCGATTTTCAATCGCTTATATAACAAAAACTATTAACTTAAGAGAAAAATCACTAAAGACCTTTTCTCTTTGGAATGATTCAAAAAATCTAAAAAAATTTGTTCGATGCAAAGAGAACTGTCAGAACATTAGAATGTGACCTTTCATTATTGCCGTATTTATAATAAACATAGCAATAATGAAAAGTCACATTCTAATGTTTTGACAGTTCTCTTACGTCAAAAATTTTGACCTACGTAATAACGTTTTTGTAGTAAAAATACTATAACTTTGAAATTTTTAGATAAATGTCCGATTTAGGGTTAAAAATGGCCGATTTTCAATCGCTTATATAACAAAAACTATTAACTTAAGAGAAAAATCACTAAAGACCTTTTCTCTTTGGAATGATTCAAAAAATCTAAAAAAATTTGTTCGATGCAAAAATAATAATTTTAGGAAAAACCCCTAATTTTTCCCCTCGCCTGGCAAGGTCTTATGCTCTTCAGAATCGCCTGTCATTGTACACATTTCTTCTAAATGACTTACTCAAACACATACTTTTTAAACCTTACAGGAGAAAGTTTATTTTACCCCTAAACTATGCGCTTTTCGATTCACCTGGTAGATACACATGCACGGCTGATGTCTGCCAGGTCATAGTTTTTAGCCAAGGTGTGCTATGAATTATCTCTAGACAATTTTCTAGCCTTACAGGCCGACCGTTAGTTGGAGGGTTCACTAGCTCTTAGACTATAATATTCAACGCGCCTTAGCAAGACGAAAACAAATATATACTTCCGGTTTCATGCCTGTCTGTCGGTGAATATACTATCTCCTTCGTTATTACAACAGATAGAATGACAAATAATGTGTCGAATGAGAGCTTATAATACAAATATGATATTAAATGTGAGACATTTTACCTCATATTTCCGATTCCAGAGTTAAAACCGAAAGTACTGTTTTAAAATGATTAATTATTTATATGGGAAATAGTATACTGTTTTAAAGTCGCCGAAATAGTATAAGCGATATATTATTCGATGTGCCTTAGTGTGTGCTCACTACGGAGACCAAAGGATGGTATCCTAGCCTAGAGCATAGTATCCTACTCTTCATATTTGTGAATTCTGGCATTCAAAATAATGCATTTATTTTACATAGCGATCGATAATTTAGTTTCGATCGGCAGGTAAAATAAATACATTATTTTAAATGAGAGAATTCACGAATATGAAGAGTACGATACCATGCTCTAGGCTAGGATACCATCCTTTGGTCTCCGTAGTGAGCAAACCCTTAAGCAAGTTGAGAACAAATGTATACTTTTAGTTTTTATATCATTTCCGGTTAAAAATTTCTAACCGTAAGTGCCATATTATATTCACAGAAATAGTACGTGTGACATATCAATCGAAGCGTATTGAAACGTTAGGCTTGGATTTTTAGTTCCGGTTTTGAAATCGTTTCAGTTTGAACTGTTATGACCGAAAATTTGGTAAAAATGAGTCAAAATTAGTGAAATCGTATATAAATCAACCGATGCAAAGTTATACGAAGAGTTCAACGACTTACGAAGTTCAATTAGTTGTTTTTATTGGAAATTAATTATCTACAATTTCAGTTTTTTTTTTTTTTTTTTTTTTTATTTACGCTGTAACCACAGGGGTTATTAGCGATCTAAAAAATATAACAAAAGTAAAGTTAATAATAAGGCTTCCTTTATATTCATTGGGATGGTATACTTCTTTCTTATTGTTTCATATGTTTTGCACTCAGTTAATATATGTTTCACGGAGAGTGTTGTTTCACAGTTTTCACACATAGGCGGCACAGTTCGCGTAAAGAGATGTTTGTGTGTTAGGTTGCTGTGTCCCAGCCGTAAACGTGTTATTTTCACTTGGTCGGGTCTGTTCGCTATTATTTGCGGCCACGGTTTCACTGATTGTTTGATTTCCTTGAGTTTATTTTGCGACGCACTCCATTTATTTTGCCACGCACTAAACACTTTATATTTTATTTCTGACTTCAGGTCATCGGAAGAAACCTCGTTAATAAGGATGGAGTCCTGGCTGAGGGATGCTGAACGGGCTAGTAGATCTACTTCCTCATTTCCTTGTATACCTGAGTGTGATGGGACAAACATAAAGTCGACAGTGATCTTATTTTTATATAGGATCGCTATTTCTGATTGGATATGTAAGGCAATTGGATTATTGGTGTAAAGACGTTTGATAATGTTAAGTGAGCTGAGTGAATCGGTTATTATGAGAGACGGGGATTGTTTCGACTCTTTTATGTGGATCAGTGCTTGTAATATTGCATACAACTCTGCAGTGAATGACGACGTAATAGGCTTGAATTTAAATTTTAATGATGTATTGGGTGTGAGGATGGCTGCACCAACACCGTCTGATGATTTGGATGCGTCAGTGTATATCTTGTAGTGATTTTTAAAGGTTTCCATTTCTTTTAAGAATGATTGTTTGATTAGGTCTGTTATGGTCTCACTTTTTTTGTATATACTAAGGTTAGTATTAATTTTGGGAATTGGTATTAACCAGGGTGGAGAAGTTGGGAAATTTGTTGGGATAATTTCAGGAAATTGAAGATGTAGGTCATGAAGGTTTCTCCTAATTCTTTCGTAAAATGGTGGATCTAATCTTGTTGCAGAGAAAGTGCCTTGAAATCGATCTGTGAATGTATTGGTATAAGTAGGGTGTTCTTTATTACTGGCTATTTTAGAAGCATATGAGAGAGAAAGATATTTGCATCGTAAACTTAGGGGTGGTTCTCCTGTTAAGCATTGTAAACTTTCAACTGGTGTCGTTCGAAACGCACCTGTAGCTATTCGTAGAGCCGCGTTTTGAACAGTTTCTAAGGTTTTCAATACTGACATTTTGCTTGATGAATAAACTATCGTACTATAGTCGAGTTTGGATCTGACTAAAGATTTATATACGTGTAATAGTGTATTTTGATCTGCTCCCCAGTTTTTGCTGGAAATAGTTTTCATAACATTTAATCCTGCTTGGCATGATTTTTTAAGTTCTTCTGTATGTTTTTTCCATGATAACTTTTGATTGAAACCCATACCTAAAAATCGGACATTATTTGTGAAACTAAGGGTTTGGTTATATAGCTTCAGATGCGGAGTTCGAGTGTTATGTTTTCTTGTGAATAGAATACATTTAGTTTTTGTCGGTGAGAATTGTAATCCGATAGACCTAGACCATGTTTCTAACTGATTGATTGTTTGTTGTAAATGTTTTTGTGTAGATGTAGAGTTTTTTCCTTTGGCAAATAAAACTAAGTCATCAGCGTATAGTCTTCCTTTGACAATTGGTGAGCATTGTTGAAGTATATCGTTTATGGCTATTAGGAAAAGGGTTGAGCTTATAACTGATCCTTGTGGTACTCCGTTCTTTTGAACTTTTTTATCTGAGTTAACGTTGTCTGATCGAACTATGAAGCTGCGAGATTGAAGAAAATTTGATATAAATTTTAACATATTTCCTCTGATATTCCAATTATGCAATTTCGTTATGATATTGAATCGCCACACAGTATCGTAAGCTTTATTAATATCAAAGAAGACTGCGATACAATCTTGCTTATTTGCAAATGCTTCATGTATGCCTGACTCTAAGTCTATTAAGTTGTCTACAGTGGATCGATTTTGCCTAAATCCGCTTTGCTGTGGGATAAGAAGTTTTTGTTGTTCTAAATACCATCTCAGTCTTTTATTTATCATTTTCTCTAGCACTTTACATATAATATTGGTTAAAGATATTGGTCGATATGATTCTGGTGATGTCCGGGATTTATCAGGTTTGAGAAGAGGTAGTATTATTGCTTCGGACCAGGTTGAAGGGAAAACCTGGTTACTCCAGATTGAATTATAAAGGTCTAATAATAAATTGTTCCCATTGTCTGGAAGATGTAGTAGAAATGCTAGGGGAATACCGTCTGGTCCCGGGCTTGCATCTTTCGAAGAGTTTAAGGCTTCGGCAAGTTCTATTAAGGAAAAAGGAACGTTAAGGTTGTGAATCTCATGTTCGTCAAATCCCAGTATGTTTTTTTCTACGTTGTTTTTATACATTTTGAAATCGTCAGTATAATTTTCATCACTGGAATTTAACTCGTATTGGTCTGCTAACATATCTACGATTTCTTTTCTATCTCTAATTATTTTGTTATTTTTTGCTAGAAAAGGAATTTTATATGGTTGGCTTTTACCAGAGATTTTTCTTAAGTTTCTCCAAACTGTACTTATTGTTGAAGAGGTATTTAGAGATGAGATGAATTTTTTCCAGGATTCTTTTCTATTCTTTTTTAGAATGTATCTTGCCTCAGCTCGTCGTTTTTTGTATTCCGTTGTGTTTTCGTCTGTTTTGTGACGCTTTAGTTTATTGAAAGCTTTCTTATACTCTCTCGTAGCTTGGCTGCATTCAGGTGTCCACCATGGAAGAGGCTTATGTTTCTTTAATATTTTTGTTTTTCCTACATATGTGATGGCGGCATTAGTGATCATTTGTAAAAATGTACTTAAAAATTTGTCTATGTCGTTTGATGATGTGAAGTTGGTTTGGTTAATGTCCTGTTCAATTTGTTTGGTAAAGTTAGTCCAATCAGCGTTTTTAATATTCCACTTTATGATAGATGACTCAATATTTATTGTGCTCTGATGTGTTAAAGAAATTATAATGGGGTAGTGGTCACTACCGTATAAATAGGGTAGTACGTCCCATGTTAATGTGGTGGACAAAATTGGGTCACACAGAGAAATATCAATTGCCGATGTTGTGCCATTTTGGATGTTGAATTTGGTTGGTCTTCCGTCGTTAAGTAGATTCAGATTTTGGGATGTTATTATGTCTTCTATAATACGACCTTTCGAGTTGAGTTTTATGGAGCCCCACATCGGATTGTGGCCGTTAAGATTTTCGGACGATAATTCTAGGTGAAGGAATTTGTTCCATAATAGTTATTAAATCTTCTTGGGATATGGATTGATTTGGTGGGATATACATATTACATATATAAATCTTTTGAGGTATATTTATTGAGATAGCTATTAATTCAATATTATTTGAAGTCACTGTTAACTGTGTGCTCATGAATTTTTCATCTACGTAAATTGCTACTCCTCCACTGGCAATATTTTGGTTTAATCTGTTTTTGTAGAAACATGAATAATTACGAAAGTTATATACGTGGCTTGAATTTTTGAAATTTGTTTCCTGTAGGCAGATAATAGATGGGTGGGTTTCAGAGATAATATGTTTAAGTTTTTCGAAATGGGTATAGAACCCATTTAAGTTCCATTGAAGTAGAGAAGTGAATTTAATTATTCTTTAGAAGAGCTTATAGACGAGTCGGAGTCTTCTCCCGAGAATGAAGTTTTTAAACCAATGTATTTGCCAAGTTTTTTCCTTAATCTGGTACTTTTGTTTTTCATTCTTTTGTCGGTATAATATGGATGTAATTCTGTTAGAAACTTTATAAGTGCCTGAGAGTCATCTGAGTATAATTTTGTTATGCTGATTACGTCTTTTGCTCCTTGTATATTTTCGAATAAATCCACTACTTGATCAAAGTTTAACAATTGTGTTTCGCTTTTTTCTAGATATTCTCGAACTGGTTCTAAAAACGTTTTAAGATTTGTTATCTCATCTGTTAAGTTTTTGTCGTCAGTTTTGGTTTTTTTCATTAATTGAAGTTTAGGTTTTTCGAATTCGTCTTCGGCGGGTGGCGATGTTGCATCTTCTAAGGTTCTTTTTCCTGTTGTTTTATCCGAAGTTATCTGGGGTTCGTGAGTATTCATCTGTGTATTTTTGTTTAGAGGTAAGTTTTGACTTGCTTCGGGTGAGGTTGATTTTTGTTTTTGGATATTATAGGATGACTCAGACGATGTAGGTGTTGCGATTGTAGTGTTGACTGAAGACGTGGTTAAATGTATGGATGTATTTTGTAGTGGTGGTTGTTGGGTTGTGTTTATTGATAAATGCGGGATGGCTTCTGTTTGCGATGTGGTTTGAGAAGACATGGTAGGTGTGGAGGGAATGGTATTTGAAATTGTGGGAGTATTTTGCGGATTATCTTGTTGAGTATGATTTATTGGTAAAGTTTGTTTCATCTCTGTTTGCACTGCATTATCATTGTAAGGATGGCTATGAGATGAAATATTTGGACAATTAGCTGCCTGGTGTCCAGTTAATTTGCATTTGAAACATGTATCGTTTTGGGCTATAAATATGCGGTATGATGTTTGTTCTAACTCGACAAAAAAAGATTCAGGTAATACAAAGTTGTCTGGCAGAGGTGAAATGAAAATTTGTCGTCGGAAGCTTAGAATTTGACTGAAAGCAGGATTGGTTGCTCCTATTCTTAGGTATGATATGTCTGATAGAGGATTTAGACCTAGTTTTATTAATTCGTCTTTAATTAAGTTCGAAGGTATACTTGGACATACACCGGACAGAATTAAGCGGACTGATGGAGTTATTAATCTTCTTGCTTCTAGTATATTTCCATTTACTTTTATCTTCTTTGTTTCTGTTAGGAATTTGTCTACTAAGTTTTTAGATGATAGATATATGCATATTCTACCGTTTGATATACGGGATGCGAAAATTATATTTCTTGGTTCTATATGCTGACTCAATCCTTCAAGATAGTCATTGATTGTACAATTCTCTAGAGTGTTAAATAAAATAGCTTGATCTCTGTCTGGAGTTAATATATTGCGTGGTTGGCTAACTGCTTTTGAATATGATGCAATTTGTTGTGGTTGACTGGAAGATGACATCTTTTAAATTTATTTAAAATCCAACTCCGGTGCTGTCTCACAGCTTTCGCTGTGACACCCGTTCATGGAATTGGATAATGTAGAGATAATTGTCGTGATTTATTGAAATATTCAATCCAAATAGACACAAATAATAAATTTCATCTACTTACAATTAAAATATTCCGTATACAAATCACTTTCACTAGTACTTTTATATTCACAATTTCAGTTTAAATTTGTTTATTTTGACGTGTTGATTTCCATTTCAAAAATGCAAGGGGTCATTTAAAAGAGGAACGGATAGGTGTACAATAGTGTAAAGAAATCAGAAATAAGGTGTCTGAAATGCAAAATTGGCATTAATCTATTCTTCCTCTTCTTTTTCCTACTTTACAAATAGGCTCAATGCCTGTTTTACTTCGGTAATTAGCCACAATTAACATTATCTGACCACCTTTTCCTCGGTCGTCCCAATGATTTTCTTTCATTTGGCGATTTGTCTCTTGCTATTCGTACTATTCTATTTTGTGTGTTGTTGAGACATCCTGCTACTTTGTTTGCCATGTTCACTTGTTTTTGTACTTCTTTCACTTTTCCGTAGCTTAAGAGTTTTATTTCCAAGTATTCCGTTTACATCACTTGTTCTATTATTTTGTTATTTACGACCAGTTTAGATCTTCTCGGTTTCACTGATATTACTATCTATTTAGTTTTCTCTGTTGTGATCACCATGTTGTATATGAGAGCCGTGTCGTCGAATTATTTAATTAATCTTTGTAGGTCATCTTCATTTTCGACTGTTATTATGGCGTCGTCGGCCTATCAGATTATCTTTATAGCATTAATCTTAAAGTGTCTTAAAGTGCAGGAATGTGCGAGGTAATACGTAATAGAATTTAACAAATTAGACGAAGCATCGAAGCACTAAAAAGCCCAAAACCTAGGAATTTCGTGCAGTAAGATGAATCGTCGTGAAACTTTTTGCATTCAATTCGAGAGAATATCAGACAATTTTGTGAACTAAAATGATCTCCGGCAAAAAATTTTGTGCTTGACAAAATGCATTTTCAAAGTGCATCTCGAAGAGGTGGAAAATGAAAAATTTAGAACTCAGGAAATATTGACAGAAATGTGTTCAATTTTTATATTTCGGGGTTTTGGAGGTCAGTGAACACAAATTTCATGACGGCGATGGTCTCCGAGGTACCTGGCGCCCAGGGTGGAGCTCGTCGCCTGCGACGATCGAATAATTCACAGGACGATCGAATAATTCGAGAAATAAAGATTGGATCGAAAAACTGAAAAATACGCGTTTAATATTTTTCAAAAATCTTAACTTAAAAATCTTAAACGGAAACGCCCATTTTTTATTACAGATCTGGATTGATTACCTAAAAATAAGTAATTTTATTCGAGAAATTTTTTCGAATTGTGAATAGATGTCGCTATAATCGGAAAAAACGATTTATCGTAATACCATAGGTAAATTATAGAAACGGTCTAATATCTCGCAAAATAGGCTTCCAAATAAAAGACCAAAAAAATACGTGTTTAATATTTTTCAAGAACCTATCGAATAGCATCAAACACGACTCTCCACTCCACCCCATGGAGGTGGGGTGGGGGTTAACTTTAAAATCTTGAATGGGACCCCCACATTTTATTGCAGATTTGGATTCCTCATGAAAAAATAAGTAATATTTATTTGCAACATTTTTTAGAATTGTTAATTGGTGGCGCTAATAAAAAGTGTTTTTTCGATTATGGCGCCATCTATCCATAATTCATAAAAATATCTCGATTATAGGTTACTTATTTTTACGTAAGGAATTCAAATCTGCAATAAAAAATGGGGACTCCTATTTAAGATTTTAAAGTTACACCCCACCCCACTTCCAGGGGGTGGAGTGGAGGGTTCTGTTTTATGTTATTCGATAGGGTCTTAAAAAATATAACATACGTATTTTTTGGTTTTTGATTTGGAAGTGGATTTCTCGAGATATTAGACCGTTTCTATAATTTACCTACGGTATCACGGAAAAATCGTTTTTTTCCGATAATAGCGCCATATATCCACAATTCTAGAAAATGTCTCAAATAAGAGTTGCTTGCTTTTACGTAAGCAATCCAAATGTGCAATAATAAATGGGGTTTCTGTTAAAGATTTTACAGGTGGTCGTGTTTAGTATCATTCGATAGATTTTTGAAAAATATTGAACAGGTGTGTTTTAATTTTTCGATACAATCTTCATTTCGCGAATTATTCGATCGTCCCGCGAATTATTCGGTCGTTCCAGGTGACGAGTTCCACCCTGGTACCACCAGGTACCTCGGAGACCATCGTCGTCATGAAATTCGTGTTCGGTGATCTCCAAAACCCCCAAGTATAAAAATTGAACTCTTTCCGTCAATATTTCCTGAGTCCTAAATTTTTTATTTTCCATCTCTTCGAGATGCACTTTAAAGATGGTTTTTCTCATGCACAAAAATTTTTGCTGGAGATCAATTTAGTTCACAAAATTGCCCGACACTCTCACGAGTCGACTGCAAAAAGTTGCATGACGATTCATCTTACTGCACAAAATTCCTAGGTTTAATGCTTCGTTGCCTCGTCTAAATACGACTGCTCGTCCCTTCATTTAGATATTTTATTTCGTCAATTTTAAATAACTCACTGTTAAAAATCCACGGTCTCTACTTTTTGTCTTCCTCTGGTTATATATGAAGTTTAATATAAATAGTATAAGAGCTGTGAGACATTTTTGAGTAGGTATTTTAGGCAACCTGAAAATTTTTCAGGTGACTCTTCCATGATAGCCTAATACAAAAATGCCGGTCTGGCTGGAGGGTAGCGGTTATTTTCCCCAAAAATCCCCCCCCAAAGTTAAAAAAAGGGTAAAAATTGTTATTACAAAAAATATCATTAACGTGACTTTAAAGTAAATACGAATTTTAGTACGAGTAAATTTAATACGAAAAACCCATACATTCATGTCCAAACAAATGAGACTGACCTTTTCCTGGTGAACTGAAAATGTCCTCACACAAGACCCGTTTCCTGCTATCCTTGGCTGCGATCAAACCTCGTCCTGGCTTCCAGTAATGTTCCCCTTTGAAAAACTAGCTCGAATAGCTCTCGTTCCTGCGTCTGTCGTGATGCTGTGTTCTACCTTTCTCGAAACTGCTATCAGCTACCGGGACACTCTTGGCTCAAGGAGGTTCTTTTACTCTCGACCTGGCCTACTTCTCGTTCCACGATAGATACTCCACACTCACGGAACTACACCGGCTTTCTCACTCTCCGTACACTACCGTCTACTACTCGACTTCACTTCTCGACAGCTCAAAACATTCTGATCTTACTTTCTCATCCATTCCCCTACTTTCTAAATATCCCTTCCAGATTCACAAATCAATCTTCCACCACCAACTCTCATTCGTAATATTCCTCAAAACCAATTTTTAATCTTTCTAAATATGCTTAATGGATTTCAAAAGAAAATATTTAATTCCCATTCTAAAATACTTTCTAACTATTTACAAATTTTAATGACCTATTCTCTCTTTCAAATGAGTCTTATTTAGCATAGGCTAATGATCGAAACCTTCCGCGAAAAACGATAATGGACTATCATCTATTTCACTGAGTTTTATTTAGCATAGGCTAATGATCGACCTTCCGAGAAGAACGATAATGGTACGCGTCATTCACTTTGTTTATCTAAGCACATTGTTCCGAGTTTCGTACGCTTATTCTAATCACTTCTTAAAATTACATATAACAATTTGTTGTATACAGGTTGTTTTAAATTTATATGCCCGTGGTTGAGAAAATTGAAAATATTTTATATTAAATTGAATTTTTTTTTATAATTTTCAAAATTTAATTTTCCTATCAAATATAAATATAACAATATATTACTTTTGTTTTGTCTACATTTAAAATTAGGTTATTAGATCGACACCAATCATTAAACCGAGCTAAAAAACTATTGCAAGTAGATGCCAATTTCTCATAGGTCTGTGCTGAGACCACAAGAGAAGTATCATCTGCAAATAACGTCAGGTCCAAAATATCAAACTGGTTAGATGCATCGTTAATAAACAACAAAAAAATCAGGGGTCCTAATACAGAGCCCTGTGGAACTCCCAGATTAATAAAACGTTCCTCCGAAATAGCTTCATTGATTTTAACAGAAATGATCCTATCTGATAGATAATTGATTAGCCAATCTAAAAATATGCCTCTAAAACCAATATTATACAGTTTATTGCTAACAAAACGACTATCAAGACAATCAAAGGCACGGGTTAGATCAAAAAAGAGACCTGCCACATATTCACCTGCATCCAAAGATCTGTAGACCCTTTCACAAAATCTGCAGGCAGCAGACTGAGTGGATCTACCGGTACGGAAGCCATGTTGACAATCACTTACAATTTTAAATCTACCCAAAAACTCAGACATACGGTTATACACAATTCTCTCAAATACTTTGGAAAGTACACACAGTAAGGAAATAGGTCTATAATTTGAAATGTCTTCCGGATCGTCTTTTTTGTAAATAGGAGTAACGATTGCTTTTTTTAGAATACTTGGAAAGACTCCTTTACCTATTGATAAATTTGTCAAATATGCAATGTGGTTTATTATATCAGATGACATAGCCTTTAATACTCCTATCGAGATAGAATCAAGTCCAGTACTTTTTTTATTTTTTAAATTATTGATCACATTCATTACCTCATTACCAACAACAGGTCTAAAGAAGAAACTGTTTTTAAGAATAGTAGAAGATGTGCAACTATTAGATCGAGAATTCCCAAAATGATTTGACAGTTTCTCTTCGGTTACTGTAGCAAAATAATCACAAAAAACTTCAGACAACTGCTTAGAATCAGTACAACTTTCACCATCTATATTTAATGCTATGTTTTTTTGGATAGACTTCCTGCCAGTTTCCTTGTTAACAAGATTCCATACAGTCTTATTTTTATTACTTGAATTATTTATCAATTGATCATGGAATTTTAATTTAGATTTTTGTAATAGTTCCGCGTGGTCTTTCTTAATTTTGTAATAATTTGCAAGAGAATTGGCATCATTTAGTTCCTTATTAAGCCAGTAAGCATTTTTTAAATGAACACTAGACTGCTTAACTTCCGGAGTAATCCATTTTTTATTGCAAGTCTGCTTACTGATATTATACCGTTTTACTGGACAGCAATAATCTAATACATATATTAAACTACTTATAAAATTTTCAAAGGATTTATCAACATTATCGGTTAAATAAATATCGTCAAAGTCAGTTACAGATAGCACAGAAGAAATTTGTTTAAGGTTGTTGTCAGACAAGTCTCTAAAATATTTATAATTAGGCTGGTCATTGGATTTAGTACAGCTACTATTAATGTCTACTACAAATTCCAAACTGATTGCTCTATGGTCACTTAAATGCGCTTCAAAAACATTAGAATTGCATTGAAGTATATTAGCTGTATTGGTTAAAATATAGTCAATCTTACTGATAGAAGTTTGGTTCAAACAATTTGTCGCTACCCTTGTGGGAACCATAGAGGTTATGCTAAGATTGCAGCTCATTAGAACATCGTTAAAAAGAATTTTAAATAAACTATTTTCTAAATAATCAATGTTTAAGTCACCACAAATAAAAATATCGTCAACATACCTATTACAGAGTTCAATCGTATAGGAAAACTGCTTCAAAAACAAATAAAAGTCTCCACTGGGAGGCCTGTAGATACTGATGACTGCAACTTTTCTTTCACAAAACATTATTTTTACCGCACTGCACTCATAATGCATCTCCACAGCGAACTGGCACACATTGATGATCTGATATTCATACCCACATTTCACATACAGAACTGATCCGCCATGCTCATGGATAGGTCGACAATAACTGGTTACAAGATCGTAACCCGGAGTTACCATTAGAGATATTTCATCCTGCTTACACCAGTGCTCCGCAATACTGACGACAATGGGATTTTCTTGGTCAAGCAGAATTTCCAACCTTTCAAGTTTGTTTCTAATAGACGCTGTATTTAACTGTATAATTTTAAAAATTGCCGTATGTTTTGTTTCATTGTCGATAGATACTTCTACTCGATTTGCTCTTTCTTTTTCCTCAATTGAAAAAAATTTCGTATACAGGCTTTGTTTGGCCAAATCGAGGCATCCAACGCCTTATTGTAGTTTGCTTTCGAGATTTCCACTTTGAAAGAAGAATATATATCAGGACGACGAGAGGGAAGAGCTGAGCAGCTGGCTTCTGGCAGGTTTTTTGATAAAAATGATTGAAGGTCTTCTGCAGATGTTTGCGGTTTCAGATTAAATACGTGTAAAGCAACTGTTTGATCCACTCCTTCTACATTAGAATTTCCAGAATAGTTACCCACTAATAAGTTTTTTTTGGGTGTTCTTTTTTTGTAAGTCACTTTCTGCCAATCAGTAGGAATGTTACTGCTTATTTGCATGTTGGCATCTCCAGTCTTTTCGGTTCGACTAGATGCAGGTATTATATTTTGCGCTCGGTTTATGGCTTCGCTGACATCTTTAGCGCTAATTGAATTGTTTTCCTTATATTTCTCCTGGCCTATTGTTGACTCTGGTGAATTGAAGACTTGTTTATTGTTATCAGCTTTGTGTTTAGATTTTTTAAATAAAGAATAGTCAGTTTTTTCCGGAACTTGTTTTGTTTCTAATTGTTTTAATGAGTCAATTTGGGTATTTAATAGGAATATTTTTTCCTTTAGTTCTGATATTAAGAGATCTTTTTGTTTGATAATATATTTAAAGATGTGTATATCTACCTTATTTTCTGTCGACGCAGCTAAGTTTCCGATGGCATCGAAAAATTTGTCATCACAGTCGCCGTTTGCTTTAGCTTCGGTTTTTTCACAACATTTAGTAAAAACTTTGTCAAAAATTTGTAACTCCAGTTTTTTGGCACAACTGGGATGATAACTGCTATCACATATTATACACTTTACCGGTGAAACTACTTTAGATTTACATTTTCTGCAAACTATATTACTACTGATATCGGCAGTGTTATTTGAACGTGCTTCTCCTGCCATGGCTACTGACTGACGAAGATTATGATATGACTTATGAGAGTAATAACTAATTAAACTGGAACATGAAGTAAAACCACTTCTATGTAAAATGTATATTTACTAACATTTTTAAAAATCTCAATGGATTGAATAAAAGTGTTCATTAGAACGTTTTCGAACTTATCGGTCCATCATCAGTGAATTTGAATACTTGCAAAATAGCCCCAGAACCAAACAATGGTTGTGATTATAAATCAATATACATTATGTTAAAATAATATTGTAAAGGCTAAACGCCGATGTTCATGGATATAACTTCTGGGAACATGGTGATACTCTACCCGAGGACCCAATCAACCATATTAGGTCATTGGATGACTACCAAGTGTCCTCGTTTACCTAAGATGGTTGATTAGGTCCTCGGGTAGAGTATCACCATGTTCCCAGAGGTTAAATCCATGAACATCGGCGTTTAGCCTTTACAATATTATTTTAACATAATGTAGATTGATTTATAATAACAACCATTGTTTGATTCTGGGGCTATTTTGCAAGTATTCAAATTCACGGAAGATGGACCGATAGGTTCGAAAACGTTCTGATGAACACATTTTATTCAATCCATTGGGATTTTTAAAAATTTTAGTAAATATACCTTTTATATAGAAGTGGTTTTATTTCATGTTCCAGTTTGTTTAACTATAAGGTATACAGCCAACCCAGGGAACTACCCCTTTTAGTTAATAACTAATTGGGTAACGTCGAAGCTTGATAGCCATCAACCGGTAGAGCAGGCAGGATTCCGAAGGAGTTACAGTACAGCGGATCACCTTCTTAAGCCTGGGTTTCCTCGAAAGCGGCACCGACAAACTGCGACCGTAACACTGCGATGAATGACGTCAGATTACGGTGAAAAATTCAAGGTTCATCACTGCGGCAATGAAATGTGTAAACTCAGCAAGCGGTGGCTTCCAACGCATCCTTGGAAACCACTGCTATTATTTTGCGTGGTACAGTTTTTTATGACGTCATTCATCGCAGTGTTACGGTCGCAGTTTGTCGGTGCCGCTTTCGAGGAAACCCAGGCTGTACAGTCAGAAAGCTAATAACACACTAAAACTATTCACACTAAAGCTAATACAAATATATGAGAAAAGCAAAGCTCTAGCAATCAACGGAGGAGTTCGCTAGGGAGACGTTATCTCACCAAAGCTATTCACACTGTGACTGGAAGACGTGTTCAAAGACATTAACTGAACAGATAAAGAAATAAATGATAATGGAAGAAAACTGAGTCATTTGAGACATGCTGAAGACTTTGTAATGTTCTCTTTTCTTCAGTTTCGAAGAATTGCAGACCATGATGACACAACTATTTCTAGCTTCGGAAAAAGTAGGTCTTAAGATGAACTTGGAAAAAACAAAACTATTGACGAATATACCGAAAATTAGAAAAATAACGTTGAACGGCATAAATTTAGAAACAGTAAGCGAATACATCTACCTCGAGGCACACTAGTTCGCTCCCGTGGTCAAAAAATTCGTATAATTATATACTAGTTCGCTCCCATGGTTAATCTGATTAAGTATTTATTTACTAAGTTTTACGAAATTTAATATCGGCAAAATTGTTACTGTCATCTTTGTATTTTATAAAGAAATTTTATAAAATATTACTTAGTTGTCACATATTATTTATATAGGTAAAAGAGAGTTGAATTAGATTATTTAGTGCACCTAATATTCACTTCATTTTGGTCCCTATTTTGAAAAATGTTAGTGATTGATCCAGAAATTTTATTATCAATTTTTATTTCTAATGGCCGGAGCGAATTTACCTGTGACCCTTTTCTGTCGGGTATTAAAATCTGACCACCGGAGCGAACTAGTATATGCCCATCTCACATCTACCTGGGACAGAAAGTTAACAAAGAAAATTAAACTGGCGAAATTACCAGAAGAATAAGGTTAGCGTGGGCAGGATTTGGAAAACTGAGTTGGATCTTGAAAAGTACTAAAATAGAGTACTACAATATCTTAAAATCAGAGTTTACGATCAGTGTATCCTCCCTATCCCAATACACCATAATGGAGAAAGGCAATAGAAAGAGACAGAGAGAGAGAGAGAGAAAGAGAGAGAGAGAGAGAGAGAGAGAGAGAGAGAGAGAGAGAGAGAGAGAGAGAGAGAGAGAGAGAGAGAGAGAGAGAGAGAGAGAGAGACGTGGACACTCACCAAGACCAATATGGATAAAATAGTAAAGTAAAAGCACAAATAGCGTTGGAAAGATCAATGCTCGAGGTGAGACTTGTAGACAAAAAACAAGCAAGTGGATTAGAAAATGAACCAAAGTAAAAGACGCAGGAGACATGCTGACAAATTAATATGAAGCTTCGCATTAGACAATGCCACACTGAAGGATACAAGATGGAATCACGAACTACAACAATGGAGACCATGGTTAGGAAGAAGAAGCAGAGGAAGGTCACAAATGAGATGAGTTAATGACATTAAGAAGACTGAAGGACACAACTTGAAGCAAGTTAGTCCAGGGCGCATCTGTTTTGAGATGGACGTTAAGAGGTGACTCAAATTTTTTAGCAGAAATTGCTTGAAAATAAGTTAAATAATAATATTTGAGTTATCCTGCCTCTCAAAACGGTCCGGAACATTGTTTAAATAATCAAAATGTCAAAATATGAAGGAAAAATTCTATTTTTTTATTGGTTTTTTGATTATCACTTTAAAAATCTTCATTTTTGAGGAAAGTGTTACTGACATAAAAGTTGCGTAATTAAATTTCCTACAATATAGAATTGGCTAAAAATTTAGAAAATAGTCACCCTTGTTGCAAAATAGCAATAATTGCGAAAAATAACATACAAAAACAAGTATTCTCATTTTACGTTTTTTAACCATTTATGCTACACTTAGGACCTTCATATTTTACACAGAAAAACTTCATGATATAGTAAAACAAGACTGTAAATTTCATTAAGATCGGTTTAACAGATTTTGTAAAATAAATTTTGCAATCCAGCTTTCGCGAAAAAAATTCATTTTTTTAAAATGTTGCAGGATTGAAAATAAAGCAGATAGCAAGTTGAATTTTTTTTGCTTTACTGTACCTTTCATTTGCAATTTGTAAAATTAAAATCGATTAATTACCACGGCGTCAAGAAATTTTTTAAATAAACATTAATTTCTGGTGCTGCGCGAAGGACAGCGGTGTTCGATTCACACAAGTTGATTTCCACCAAAATTTCTTCCAATCTTTATCTAATATATTATTTTCTTACTCTATATTTTGTTGTATTTTAATATTTTAATTCCACAAAAATCAAACTAATTTTATTATTGTTTGTGAAATATTGTTTAAACAATTATATATGTTTAAAAATAATAAACTTTTATTCTCTAAGTTAAAATATATGAACAAAGAAAGTTTTTGCTAAAAAAAGTGTTATTTTAAAGGCTAGGGTATGTGTTTTTATTTTGCAATAAACAAATTTATTTATTTATATCGAAATGTAATAAAAATTTAAATGTATCAATCATTATCAAAGGTCAATGGAATGCCAAATCAGAGCAAACTCTCCTCTGTCCTGCGCGTAGCACCAATAATTAATGTTTATTTAAAAAAATTCCTGACGCCGTGGTAGTTAATCGATTTTAGTTTTGCAAATTGAAAATGAAAGGTACAGTACACTTCTATAAGCAAAAAAATTCAACTTGCTATCTGCTTTATTTTCAGTCCTGTAACATTTTGAAAAAGTGAATTTTTGGATTGCAAAATTTATTTTGCAAAATGTATTGAACCGATCTTAATGAAATTTACAGTATTGTTTTACTGTATCATAAAGTTTTTCAGGGTGAAACATGAAGGTCCTAAGTGTAGCATAAATGGTTGAAAAACATAAAATGCGAATACTTGTTTTTGTATGTTTTTTCGAAATTATTGCTATTTTGCAAAAAGGGTGACTATTTTTTAAATTTTTAACCAATTCTATATTGTAGGAAATTCAATTATGCAACTTTTATGTCTGTCCAACTTTCCTCGGAAATGAATACTTTTAAAGTTATAATCAAAAAACGAAGAAAAAAATCGAATTTTTCCTTCATTTTTTAACATTTTGATTATTTAAACAATGTTGCGGACCTTTTTGAGATGGAAGATAACTCAAATATATTATTATTTGTGTTATTTTAAAGCAATTTCTGCAAAAAAATTTGAGTCACCTCTCAACGTCCAAATGTACTAATATTTTTACAGATGCGCCCTGGTCTAAGTGGTGAAAAATAAAAAACACTGGATTGAATTGGGGAAGGCCTATGTCCAAAGATGGATTACTTAAGGCTGAAGAAGAAGAAGAATTAATAGAAAATGATGTTAAGCAATATAACGAGATAGTAATTTCTTCGAAAGAGTAAATGTATAAAAAAAAGTTTATTATCTTTCAGTTATTTCACATCATTTGGTTATCTGTCATTTGAACTTGAAGATTTATTATTGATTTTCACCATTTTATAAAAATGTAAAAACGTTGAATTGTCCATGGCAGTATGTCCCAGGGAATTTTTAAACACAACTCCTCCGTTAATATACCATATAATATGACAAATGAGGTGTCGAATGAAACCCAAGAATGGTATTAAACGCGAGAAATTTTACCTCGGATTCCAGTTTTAGAGTTGCAACCGGAAGTCCGTCTTAACGTCAATGAAATAGTGTAAGCGATATAATTGTCTAAGAGCTAGTGAACCCTCCGACTAACGGTCGTCCTGTAAGGCTAGAAATTTGTCTAGTGATAATTCATAGCACACCAAGGCTAAAAACCATGACCTGGCAGGAATCAGCCGTGCACGTGTATCTACCAGGTGAATCGAAAAGTGCATAGTTTAGGGGTAAAATAAACTTTCTCCTGTAAGGTTTAAATTTAAGTATGTGTTTGAGTAAGTCATTTAGAAGAAATGTGTACAATGACATGCGATTCTGAAGAGCATAATACCTTACCAGGCGAGGGGAAAGATTAGGGGTTTTTCCTAAATTTTTTTTTGCATCGAACAAATTTTTTTAGGTTTTTTGAATCATTCCAAACAGAAAAGGTCTTTAGTGATTTTTCTCTTAAGTTAATAGTTTTCTTAGACCTTTCTATCACCAGACTAGATGACCATTTCAACTTTGGGATCTACCGTAAACCCACTCAAACAGATCAGGTAATTCATTCATCATCTAATCATCCTCTTTCCCACAAACTTTCTTCATTCCGTAGTTTTATCCACAGATTAAATTCTATTCCTCTTTCATCTAAAATATTTAACAAAGAATTAAACATTATTAAACAGATTGCTATAAACAATGATTATGACCCTGATATCATCAATAAACTCCAACATAAAAGAGAGCTCAGATTACTTCAACAGTCAGCCTTTTCTTCTACTTCATCTACAACAACTCCGATTTATGCTTCATTGCCTTTCCATAACCCTAATCTATCTGAAAGAGTTAAATACATTATTAGCAACTCCTGTGATAATATAAAAATTTCTTTTAAAGTTAGTAACACCCTTAACAAGAGTTTGACCAATACTAAGGATCCAATCCACTACATGAACCGTAGTGGTGTATACAAACTCTCTTGCTCAGATTGTGATGCTACCTACATCGGTAGAACTTGCAGATCTCTTGCCACCAGATCCCTAGAACATAGTAAGAGGGACACTACTTTCTCTTTCTCACACCACCTTAAAGTCAGTAGACATGAACTTAAGATTCCTGAGGGTGTCCAGTTGGTGCACAATATACAGCAGAAAAACACACTCCGATTGGACTTGTATGAGGATTTGGAGATTATCCGAGACTTGAGGTCCAGTCCCAATTGTGTGAATAGACAAACCTCCCTTAATCGCAATTTTACTCCCATTCACCGTCAACTTTTTTCCTAAATTCCTTGTTTTTTCAATTTATCCTTCACACTTAGCAACTTTCCTGACTTCACCCATAAAACCTTTAACTTAACCTTTTTTCATACTTCACTTCCTTCTATTTCCAAAATCTCCTTTCATACTAATCATTTACTCTACAACCCCCAGTAACATCAACACAACTAATTTACCTTTTGCCATTTTCTCACCCTACTTTTCCCTTCATAAATCATTGACCTTATCTATTTGTCTATTTGCCGCTTGGGTCTTTACTTCGTTCGTTCGTCTTTTCCAAAATGTTTTACTTCGCTATTCATTTAATTCTTCTTTTTCATACAGGTCCTCTTTCCTTTTTATTTTTCTTTTTCTTTTTATTTTCATTTTATTTTTTCTTACAAATTCAAAATTTTAGTCTGCTACATTTAACTTTCTAGCCACTCTAATATTTAACTTTACAACTTTATTCTCATTTTACTATGTTTAACTTTTAATTTTTTCCAAACACAGTTTGTGTCTTGTGCATCCTGCTGACGCACTTCTTTTGAATCTTTTGTTCATTTACATATTTATCAACTTCGTTTTAATTTAACAATTCAAATAATTCCATTTTCTTTTCTATGCATAATGTTATAATATTTCCTATATTTTTGACTATAACTAACACATTTTCACATTCCGTCAATTATTTATATTTTCACCTAACAATCTTATATCAGTTACCTCAATTCTCACCAATTTTTTAAATAGTTAATTTCATACAGAATCAATACCATACTAGATTTATACAACCAACATTACAGTTAACAAATTTACATTTCTATAAACACTAAACAACTTCTGCTTCTGTATCTCTTCAACGTTTTAACTTTCACCCCCAAGGCTATATACAAAAATTTTTAACTTTCATTAACCAATAATTCAATCTTACATTTTGTTTTCATTACCATATTTTATTATGACAATAATTTCGATCAAATTTAATTTTATAGTCAAGTTTATAGTAATGGTTGTAATATTTTTTAAAAAATAGTAAATTTAAATTCTAATATTAAAAATTAAAATTCCAACACAATCTTAAACTTAAATTTCCGTAACCACATTGGATCTTGACCTTTGTTAATACCTTAAAAATTCCCTTTCCTGGATGTCAATTTTACTGATATTTGAAGTATTTCAACTTGCTTCTAAATCATTGACAGACTAAACGTAGTTCAATGTAGACCTATTCATAATAAAAAATCTCTTAATTAATGGAGTAGAGCATCATGTACCTAGTACTAATCCGTTGGCATCCAATGTAAGCCAAATTGTTTAACAAATTTTACCATGTAGTTAGAACATACATCTTGACCAATATTTGGCATTGTGGATATTTAGCAAGGACAGGGAGTAAGTAATTGTAACCACACTTTTCAATTTTTAACATTCAAAATTTCACCCTTTTCAATTTTACTAAGTGAGATTACTTACTTTTAGGTTCACTGATGATGGACTAATAAGTCCGAAAACGTTTTGAACGTAATTCGTTTGGATTTTTAAAAATTTTTAGAATTTTTATTAAATATACCAACTACACTAGGGAGTTTTACTTCATGTTAATTTTATTTAATAGTTTTTGTTATATAAGCGATTAAAAATTTTGAAAATTGCGAAATCGGCCATTTTTAACCCTAAATAGGACATTTATCTAAAAATTTCAATCTTGCCAAGGTACGTAGATATTCTTTAAACATTGATTGATGAAATACCGAAGAGTTTTTTGCAATAAAATATCGAAAACTCCTTTGTTTTTTTAATTGCTAATCAAGCGGGCGCGACACTGTAGTATAAGTGAGGACGTTTGAGTTTGCATAAAATTATTATCTCGAGAATGGGCAAATTTCAAGAGAAATCCTCAGACATGTCGATTTTTATTTTTGAATTAGGACTTTTTGGCATATATATAATACTAGTGACGTCATCCATCTGGGCGTGATGACGTAATCGATGATTTTTTTAAATAAGAGTAGGGGTTGTGTGATAGCTCATTTGAAAAGTTATTTAATTCTCTATTCAGTAATATAAACATTAACATAATTATTCATACAGGGTGTACAAAAAAAAATTTTCTTCTATTTGTCAAATTTAATCAAAGTTAATTTAATAAAAAAAAATTTTTTGTACACCCTGTATAAATAATTATGTTAATGTTTATATTAGTGAATAGATAATTAAATAACCTTTCAAATGGGCTATCACACAACCCCTACTCTCATTTAAAAGAATCAGCGATTACGTCATCACGGTCAGATGGATGACGTCACTAGAATAACATATATGCCAAGAAGTCCTAATTTAAAAATAAAAATCGAGCTGTCTGAGGATTTCTCTTGAAATTTGCCCATTCTCGAGATAATGAATTTATACCAACTCAAACGTCCTCACTTATACTACAGTGTCGAGCCCGCTTGATTAGCAATAAAAAAACAAAGGGGTTTTCGATATTGTATTGCAAAAATATCTTTGAGAATTCATCAATCAATGTTTAAAGAATATCTACCTACCTTGGTATAGTATTTTTACTACAAAAACGTTATTACGTAGGTCAAAATTTTTGACGTAAGAGAACTGTCAAAACATTAGAATGTGACTTTTCATTATTGCCGTATTTATAATAAACATAGCAATAATGAAAAGTCACATTCTAATGTTTTGACAGTTCTTTTACGTCAAAAATTTTGACCTACGTAATAACGTTTTTGTAGTAAAAATACTATAACTTTGAAATTTTTAGATAAATGTCCGATTTAGGGTTAAAAATGGCCGATTTTCAATCGCTTATATAACAAAAACTATTAACTTAAGAGAAAAATCACTAAAGACCTTTTCTCTTTGGAATGATTCAAAAAATCTAAAAAAATTTGTTCGATGCAAAGAGAACTGTCAGAACATTAGAATGTGACCTTTCATTATTGCCGTATTTATAATAAACATAGCAATAATGAAAAGTCACATTCTAATGTTTTGACAGTTCTCTTACGTCAAAAATTTTGACCTACGTAATAACGTTTTTGTAGTAAAAATACTATAACTTTGAAATTTTTAGATAAATGTCCGATTTAGGGTTAAAAATGGCCGATTTTCAATCGCTTATATAACAAAAACTATTAACTTAAGAGAAAAATCACTAAAGACCTTTTCTCTTTGGAATGATTCAAAAAATCTAAAAAAATTTGTTCGATGCAAAAATAATAATTTTAGGAAAAACCCCTAATTTTTCCCCTCGCCTGGCAAGGTCTTATGCTCTTCAGAATCGCCTGTCATTGTACACATTTCTTCTAAATGACTTACTCAAACACATACTTTTTAAACCTTACAGGAGAAAGTTTATTTTACCCCTAAACTATGCGCTTTTCGATTCACCTGGTAGATACACATGCACGGCTGATGTCTGCCAGGTCATAGTTTTTAGCCAAGGTGTGCTATGAATTATCTCTAGACAATTTTCTAGCCTTACAGGCCGACCGTTAGTTGGAGGGTTCACTAGCTCTTAGACTATAATATTCAACGCGCCTTAGCAAGACGAAAACAAATATATACTTCCGGTTTCATGCCTGTCTGTCGGTGAATATACTATCTCCTTCGTTATTACAACAGATAGAATGACAAATAATGTGTCGAATGAGAGCTTATAATACAAATATGATATTAAATGTGAGACATTTTACCTCATATTTCCGATTCCAGAGTTAAAACCGAAAGTACTGTTTTAAAATGATTAATTATTTATATGGGAAATAGTATACTGTTTTAAAGTCGCCGAAATAGTATAAGCGATATATTATTCGATGTGCCTTAGTGTGTGCTCACTACGGAGACCAAAGGATGGTATCCTAGCCTAGAGCATAGTATCCTACTCTTCATATTTGTGAATTCTGGCATTCAAAATAATGCATTTATTTTACATAGCGATCGATAATTTAGTTTCGATCGGCAGGTAAAATAAATACATTATTTTAAATGAGAGAATTCACGAATATGAAGAGTACGATACCATGCTCTAGGCTAGGATACCATCCTTTGGTCTCCGTAGTGAGCAAACCCTTAAGCAAGTTGAGAACAAATGTATACTTTTAGTTTTTATATCATTTCCGGTTAAAAATTTCTAACCGTAAGTGCCATATTATATTCACAGAAATAGTACGTGTGACATATCAATCGAAGCGTATTGAAACGTTAGGCTTGGATTTTTAGTTCCGGTTTTGAAATCGTTTCAGTTTGAACTGTTATGACCGAAAATTTGGTAAAAATGAGTCAAAATTAGTGAAATCGTATATAAATCAACCGATGCAAAGTTATACGAAGAGTTCAACGACTTACGAAGTTCAATTAGTTGTTTTTATTGGAAATTAATTATCTACAATTTCAGTTTTTTTTTTTTTTTTTTTTTTTATTTACGCTGTAACCACAGGGGTTATTAGCGATCTAAAAAATATAACAAAAGTAAAGTTAATAATAAGGCTTCCTTTATATTCATTGGGATGGTATACTTCTTTCTTATTGTTTCATATGTTTTGCACTCAGTTAATATATGTTTCACGGAGAGTGTTGTTTCACAGTTTTCACACATAGGCGGCACAGTTCGCGTAAAGAGATGTTTGTGTGTTAGGTTGCTGTGTCCCAGCCGTAAACGTGTTATTTTCACTTGGTCGGGTCTGTTCGCTATTATTTGCGGCCACGGTTTCACTGATTGTTTGATTTCCTTGAGTTTATTTTGCGACGCACTCCATTTATTTTGCCACGCACTAAACACTTTATATTTTATTTCTGACTTCAGGTCATCGGAAGAAACCTCGTTAATAAGGATGGAGTCCTGGCTGAGGGATGCTGAACGGGCTAGTAGATCTACTTCCTCATTTCCTTGTATACCTGAGTGTGATGGGACAAACATAAAGTCGACAGTGATCTTATTTTTATATAGGATCGCTATTTCTGATTGGATATGTAAGGCAATTGGATTATTGGTGTAAAGACGTTTGATAATGTTAAGTGAGCTGAGTGAATCGGTTATTATGAGAGACGGGGATTGTTTCGACTCTTTTATGTGGATCAGTGCTTGTAATATTGCATACAACTCTGCAGTGAATGACGACGTAATAGGCTTGAATTTAAATTTTAATGATGTATTGGGTGTGAGGATGGCTGCACCAACACCGTCTGATGATTTGGATGCGTCAGTGTATATCTTGTAGTGATTTTTAAAGGTTTCCATTTCTTTTAAGAATGATTGTTTGATTAGGTCTGTTATGGTCTCACTTTTTTTGTATATACTAAGGTTAGTATTAATTTTGGGAATTGGTATTAACCAGGGTGGAGAAGTTGGGAAATTTGTTGGGATAATTTCAGGAAATTGAAGATGTAGGTCATGAAGGTTTCTCCTAATTCTTTCGTAAAATGGTGGATCTAATCTTGTTGCAGAGAAAGTGCCTTGAAATCGATCTGTGAATGTATTGGTATAAGTAGGGTGTTCTTTATTACTGGCTATTTTAGAAGCATATGAGAGAGAAAGATATTTGCATCGTAAACTTAGGGGTGGTTCTCCTGTTAAGCATTGTAAACTTTCAACTGGTGTCGTTCGAAACGCACCTGTAGCTATTCGTAGAGCCGCGTTTTGAACAGTTTCTAAGGTTTTCAATACTGACATTTTGCTTGATGAATAAACTATCGTACTATAGTCGAGTTTGGATCTGACTAAAGATTTATATACGTGTAATAGTGTATTTTGATCTGCTCCCCAGTTTTTGCTGGAAATAGTTTTCATAACATTTAATCCTGCTTGGCATGATTTTTTAAGTTCTTCTGTATGTTTTTTCCATGATAACTTTTGATTGAAACCCATACCTAAAAATCGGACATTATTTGTGAAACTAAGGGTTTGGTTATATAGCTTCAGATGCGGAGTTCGAGTGTTATGTTTTCTTGTGAATAGAATACATTTAGTTTTTGTCGGTGAGAATTGTAATCCGATAGACCTAGACCATGTTTCTAACTGATTGATTGTTTGTTGTAAATGTTTTTGTGTAGATGTAGAGTTTTTTCCTTTGGCAAATAAAACTAAGTCATCAGCGTATAGTCTTCCTTTGACAATTGGTGAGCATTGTTGAAGTATATCGTTTATGGCTATTAGGAAAAGGGTTGAGCTTATAACTGATCCTTGTGGTACTCCGTTCTTTTGAACTTTTTTATCTGAGTTAACGTTGTCTGATCGAACTATGAAGCTGCGAGATTGAAGAAAATTTGATATAAATTTTAACATATTTCCTCTGATATTCCAATTATGCAATTTCGTTATGATATTGAATCGCCACACAGTATCGTAAGCTTTATTAATATCAAAGAAGACTGCGATACAATCTTGCTTATTTGCAAATGCTTCATGTATGCCTGACTCTAAGTCTATTAAGTTGTCTACAGTGGATCGATTTTGCCTAAATCCGCTTTGCTGTGGGATAAGAAGTTTTTGTTGTTCTAAATACCATCTCAGTCTTTTATTTATCATTTTCTCTAGCACTTTACATATAATATTGGTTAAAGATATTGGTCGATATGATTCTGGTGATGTCCGGGATTTATCAGGTTTGAGAAGAGGTAGTATTATTGCTTCGGACCAGGTTGAAGGGAAAACCTGGTTACTCCAGATTGAATTATAAAGGTCTAATAATAAATTGTTCCCATTGTCTGGAAGATGTAGTAGAAATGCTAGGGGAATACCGTCTGGTCCCGGGCTTGCATCTTTCGAAGAGTTTAAGGCTTCGGCAAGTTCTATTAAGGAAAAAGGAACGTTAAGGTTGTGAATCTCATGTTCGTCAAATCCCAGTATGTTTTTTTCTACGTTGTTTTTATACATTTTGAAATCGTCAGTATAATTTTCATCACTGGAATTTAACTCGTATTGGTCTGCTAACATATCTACGATTTCTTTTCTATCTCTAATTATTTTGTTATTTTTTGCTAGAAAAGGAATTTTATATGGTTGGCTTTTACCAGAGATTTTTCTTAAGTTTCTCCAAACTGTACTTATTGTTGAAGAGGTATTTAGAGATGAGATGAATTTTTTCCAGGATTCTTTTCTATTCTTTTTTAGAATGTATCTTGCCTCAGCTCGTCGTTTTTTGTATTCCGTTGTGTTTTCGTCTGTTTTGTGACGCTTTAGTTTATTGAAAGCTTTCTTATACTCTCTCGTAGCTTGGCTGCATTCAGGTGTCCACCATGGAAGAGGCTTATGTTTCTTTAATATTTTTGTTTTTCCTACATATGTGATGGCGGCATTAGTGATCATTTGTAAAAATGTACTTAAAAATTTGTCTATGTCGTTTGATGATGTGAAGTTGGTTTGGTTAATGTCCTGTTCAATTTGTTTGGTAAAGTTAGTCCAATCAGCGTTTTTAATATTCCACTTTATGATAGATGACTCAATATTTATTGTGCTCTGATGTGTTAAAGAAATTATAATGGGGTAGTGGTCACTACCGTATAAATAGGGTAGTACGTCCCATGTTAATGTGGTGGACAAAATTGGGTCACACAGAGAAATATCAATTGCCGATGTTGTGCCATTTTGGATGTTGAATTTGGTTGGTCTTCCGTCGTTAAGTAGATTCAGATTTTGGGATGTTATTATGTCTTCTATAATACGACCTTTCGAGTTGAGTTTTATGGAGCCCCACATCGGATTGTGGCCGTTAAGATTTTCGGACGATAATTCTAGGTGAAGGAATTTGTTCCATAATAGTTATTAAATCTTCTTGGGATATGGATTGATTTGGTGGGATATACATATTACATATATAAATCTTTTGAGGTATATTTATTGAGATAGCTATTAATTCAATATTATTTGAAGTCACTGTTAACTGTGTGCTCATGAATTTTTCATCTACGTAAATTGCTACTCCTCCACTGGCAATATTTTGGTTTAATCTGTTTTTGTAGAAACATGAATAATTACGAAAGTTATATACGTGGCTTGAATTTTTGAAATTTGTTTCCTGTAGGCAGATAATAGATGGGTGGGTTTCAGAGATAATATGTTTAAGTTTTTCGAAATGGGTATAGAACCCATTTAAGTTCCATTGAAGTAGAGAAGTGAATTTAATTATTCTTTAGAAGAGCTTATAGACGAGTCGGAGTCTTCTCCCGAGAATGAAGTTTTTAAACCAATGTATTTGCCAAGTTTTTTCCTTAATCTGGTACTTTTGTTTTTCATTCTTTTGTCGGTATAATATGGATGTAATTCTGTTAGAAACTTTATAAGTGCCTGAGAGTCATCTGAGTATAATTTTGTTATGCTGATTACGTCTTTTGCTCCTTGTATATTTTCGAATAAATCCACTACTTGATCAAAGTTTAACAATTGTGTTTCGCTTTTTTCTAGATATTCTCGAACTGGTTCTAAAAACGTTTTAAGATTTGTTATCTCATCTGTTAAGTTTTTGTCGTCAGTTTTGGTTTTTTTCATTAATTGAAGTTTAGGTTTTTCGAATTCGTCTTCGGCGGGTGGCGATGTTGCATCTTCTAAGGTTCTTTTTCCTGTTGTTTTATCCGAAGTTATCTGGGGTTCGTGAGTATTCATCTGTGTATTTTTGTTTAGAGGTAAGTTTTGACTTGCTTCGGGTGAGGTTGATTTTTGTTTTTGGATATTATAGGATGACTCAGACGATGTAGGTGTTGCGATTGTAGTGTTGACTGAAGACGTGGTTAAATGTATGGATGTATTTTGTAGTGGTGGTTGTTGGGTTGTGTTTATTGATAAATGCGGGATGGCTTCTGTTTGCGATGTGGTTTGAGAAGACATGGTAGGTGTGGAGGGAATGGTATTTGAAATTGTGGGAGTATTTTGCGGATTATCTTGTTGAGTATGATTTATTGGTAAAGTTTGTTTCATCTCTGTTTGCACTGCATTATCATTGTAAGGATGGCTATGAGATGAAATATTTG
This sequence comes from Diabrotica virgifera virgifera, assembly GCF_917563875.1. Lineage (NCBI taxonomy): Eukaryota > Metazoa > Arthropoda > Insecta > Coleoptera > Chrysomelidae > Diabrotica > Diabrotica virgifera. The sequence goes on from NC_065444.1 coordinate 92,490,166, forward strand.
GACAATTAGCTGCCTGGTGTCCAGTTAATTTGCATTTGAAACATGTATCGTTTTGGGCTATAAATATGCGGTATGATGTTTGTTCTAACTCGACAAAAAAAGATTCAGGTAATACAAAGTTGTCTGGCAGAGGTGAAATGAAAATTTGTCGTCGGAAGCTTAGAATTTGACTGAAAGCAGGATTGGTTGCTCCTATTCTTAGGTATGATATGTCTGATAGAGGATTTAGACCTAGTTTTATTAATTCGTCTTTAATTAAGTTCGAAGGTATACTTGGACATACACCGGACAGAATTAAGCGGACTGATGGAGTTATTAATCTTCTTGCTTCTAGTATATTTCCATTTACTTTTATCTTCTTTGTTTCTGTTAGGAATTTGTCTACTAAGTTTTTAGATGATAGATATATGCATATTCTACCGTTTGATATACGGGATGCGAAAATTATATTTCTTGGTTCTATATGCTGACTCAATCCTTCAAGATAGTCATTGATTGTACAATTCTCTAGAGTGTTAAATAAAATAGCTTGATCTCTGTCTGGAGTTAATATATTGCGTGGTTGGCTAACTGCTTTTGAATATGATGCAATTTGTTGTGGTTGACTGGAAGATGACATCTTTTAAATTTATTTAAAATCCAACTCCGGTGCTGTCTCACAGCTTTCGCTGTGACACCCGTTCATGGAATTGGATAATGTAGAGATAATTGTCGTGATTTATTGAAATATTCAATCCAAATAGACACAAATAATAAATTTCATCTACTTACAATTAAAATATTCCGTATACAAATCACTTTCACTAGTACTTTTATATTCACAATTTCAGTTTAAATTTGTTTATTTTGACGTGTTGATTTCCATTTCAAAAATGCAAGGGGTCATTTAAAAGAGGAACGGATAGGTGTACAATAGTGTAAAGAAATCAGAAATAAGGTGTCTGAAATGCAAAATTGGCATTAATCTATTCTTCCTCTTCTTTTTCCTACTTTACAAATAGGCTCAATGCCTGTTTTACTTCGGTAATTAGCCACAATTAACATTATCTGACCACCTTTTCCTCGGTCGTCCCAATGATTTTCTTTCATTTGGCGATTTGTCTCTTGCTATTCGTACTATTCTATTTTGTGTGTTGTTGAGACATCCTGCTACTTTGTTTGCCATGTTCACTTGTTTTTGTACTTCTTTCACTTTTCCGTAGCTTAAGAGTTTTATTTCCAAGTATTCCGTTTACATCACTTGTTCTATTATTTTGTTATTTACGACCAGTTTAGATCTTCTCGGTTTCACTGATATTACTATCTATTTAGTTTTCTCTGTTGTGATCACCATGTTGTATATGAGAGCCGTGTCGTCGAATTATTTAATTAATCTTTGTAGGTCATCTTCATTTTCGACTGTTATTATGGCGTCGTCGGCCTATCAGATTATCTTTATAGCATTAATCTTAAAGTGTCTTAAAGTGCAGGAATGTGCGAGGTAATACGTAATAGAATTTAACAAATTAGACGAAGCATCGAAGCACTAAAAAGCCCAAAACCTAGGAATTTCGTGCAGTAAGATGAATCGTCGTGAAACTTTTTGCATTCAATTCGAGAGAATATCAGACAATTTTGTGAACTAAAATGATCTCCGGCAAAAAATTTTGTGCTTGACAAAATGCATTTTCAAAGTGCATCTCGAAGAGGTGGAAAATGAAAAATTTAGAACTCAGGAAATATTGACAGAAATGTGTTCAATTTTTATATTTCGGGGTTTTGGAGGTCAGTGAACACAAATTTCATGACGGCGATGGTCTCCGAGGTACCTGGCGCCCAGGGTGGAGCTCGTCGCCTGCGACGATCGAATAATTCACAGGACGATCGAATAATTCGAGAAATAAAGATTGGATCGAAAAACTGAAAAATACGCGTTTAATATTTTTCAAAAATCTTAACTTAAAAATCTTAAACGGAAACGCCCATTTTTTATTACAGATCTGGATTGATTACCTAAAAATAAGTAATTTTATTCGAGAAATTTTTTCGAATTGTGAATAGATGTCGCTATAATCGGAAAAAACGATTTATCGTAATACCATAGGTAAATTATAGAAACGGTCTAATATCTCGCAAAATAGGCTTCCAAATAAAAGACCAAAAAAATACGTGTTTAATATTTTTCAAGAACCTATCGAATAGCATCAAACACGACTCTCCACTCCACCCCATGGAGGTGGGGTGGGGGTTAACTTTAAAATCTTGAATGGGACCCCCACATTTTATTGCAGATTTGGATTCCTCATGAAAAAATAAGTAATATTTATTTGCAACATTTTTTAGAATTGTTAATTGGTGGCGCTAATAAAAAGTGTTTTTTCGATTATGGCGCCATCTATCCATAATTCATAAAAATATCTCGATTATAGGTTACTTATTTTTACGTAAGGAATTCAAATCTGCAATAAAAAATGGGGACTCCTATTTAAGATTTTAAAGTTACACCCCACCCCACTTCCAGGGGGTGGAGTGGAGGGTTCTGTTTTATGTTATTCGATAGGGTCTTAAAAAATATAACATACGTATTTTTTGGTTTTTGATTTGGAAGTGGATTTCTCGAGATATTAGACCGTTTCTATAATTTACCTACGGTATCACGGAAAAATCGTTTTTTTCCGATAATAGCGCCATATATCCACAATTCTAGAAAATGTCTCAAATAAGAGTTGCTTGCTTTTACGTAAGCAATCCAAATGTGCAATAATAAATGGGGTTTCTGTTAAAGATTTTACAGGTGGTCGTGTTTAGTATCATTCGATAGATTTTTGAAAAATATTGAACAGGTGTGTTTTAATTTTTCGATACAATCTTCATTTCGCGAATTATTCGATCGTCCCGCGAATTATTCGGTCGTTCCAGGTGACGAGTTCCACCCTGGTACCACCAGGTACCTCGGAGACCATCGTCGTCATGAAATTCGTGTTCGGTGATCTCCAAAACCCCCAAGTATAAAAATTGAACTCTTTCCGTCAATATTTCCTGAGTCCTAAATTTTTTATTTTCCATCTCTTCGAGATGCACTTTAAAGATGGTTTTTCTCATGCACAAAAATTTTTGCTGGAGATCAATTTAGTTCACAAAATTGCCCGACACTCTCACGAGTCGACTGCAAAAAGTTGCATGACGATTCATCTTACTGCACAAAATTCCTAGGTTTAATGCTTCGTTGCCTCGTCTAAATACGACTGCTCGTCCCTTCATTTAGATATTTTATTTCGTCAATTTTAAATAACTCACTGTTAAAAATCCACGGTCTCTACTTTTTGTCTTCCTCTGGTTATATATGAAGTTTAATATAAATAGTATAAGAGCTGTGAGACATTTTTGAGTAGGTATTTTAGGCAACCTGAAAATTTTTCAGGTGACTCTTCCATGATAGCCTAATACAAAAATGCCGGTCTGGCTGGAGGGTAGCGGTTATTTTCCCCAAAAATCCCCCCCCAAAGTTAAAAAAAGGGTAAAAATTGTTATTACAAAAAATATCATTAACGTGACTTTAAAGTAAATTTAAATATTCAAATATAAAGAAAATAAACAGGCCAGGCGATTTGAGGGCGATTTTAACTCTGCAAGATACTTGCATGGGCGCCCCAGGATTATTTTCAGGGGATGCATCTGAACTTCAGAAGATTTCATCTGAATCTGTACATACTATTAACGAGTATAAAATATACAACTATACATGCAAAGCTATGTACATTCCTTCAGGACAGGGAAGTACAATTATTATTTTGACAGGGTATTTTTTAATATTAAAAATAAATATTCTACAAAGACAGGTTTTTTTTGGTGAAATTTTCCAACTGCCATGTGATCGAACAAATTACGCGTGCATATAAATGAAAAGCGCTATAGGTAAACAGGAGTGTGAGAAAGAGCGTATACCGATAGCTGTTTGCGTCCTCTGTTGTACCTGAGCGAGTCCGTTAGCTCGAGAAAAATCACGTGACCTGGCGATCCCATGTTGTTGTGCTTCGAAACGTCAGAGTAATTATTATATATTATAGTTTTTTAAGTAAAGTCGGGTCCATAGATATTTCGCCCGTCGGCAAATTCAAACAGATAACATTTGTATTGTTATGAAATTCGAGTAAATCAATGTCCCTTTGATTAAGCACACGCCGGTATTTTTACAACCGGGTTACTCATTGTAAATCAATCAAGTTTAACACTTGAAAATGTATACTTGGGCATTAGTACAGTTAAAATTGTTAGACGATTATATTTAGATGAAATATTAAGCAATAGAATTGAAACTTTTTTCTACTTTTAAGGACAAAAAAGCAAGTTCATTAGCGGAACGTGATTCAAAATTATTCTGCAGATTATATTTGAAGCAATATTTGATTAAAACATCTCATTTTTGGTGGTAAAAATATATTAAATACATATATTAATTTGTCTGGACTAAAGGTGGTCAAAGATGGTCTGGAGTTATATTTTTGTTTGAATTTGCCGACGGGCGATAGATAGATGGTGTTTACTTTAACTTTTTCTTAATTAAAGGAAAATAATACGTACTATACAATAGATTTTGCAAATATAATAGAAAAAGACAGATTTATTATTATAAAGATATAGGTAGAAAAGTATAAAAGTATAAACTAAATTGATTCTGTGTCCGAATCTTGTACTTCTTCTTCAAACTCCTCATCTGAGCTTAAATATTCACTGTCTTCTTCTTCGTCAGACTCCCCTTGAGACTCAGATTCCTCTTCTACATGATCTGCAAATAGTTGTAATATGTATTTAGAATTAATTAAAAATTAATTAGTGATTAATTAATTGAGTTGCTACGTATTCTCTGTCCTTTTATACGGAGTCGAAGCCTGGAGAATCACGGGCGCATCTGAAGATAGACTTGCCATTGTTGAGATGTGGTGTTATCGAATAATGTAAAAAATATCATGGACGCAACACGTAACAAACACGGAAACATTAATAAAGATAAAAAGTCAAAAAATACTCAACACTATGAATGAAGGAAAAATGAGCTACTTTGGTCATATACTAAGAAATAAAAAACCTGATGTAATTTATAATATAAGGAAAAGTATTAAGTATTAGTTATACATTAATTTTTAATTAATTCTAAATACATATTTACAACTATTTACAGATCAGGTAGAAGAGGAATCTGAGTCTCGAGGGGAGTCTGACGAAGAAGAAGAGAATGAATATTTATTTTGGCTCATCTTTCTTTCCTTTATAGTGTTGAGTATTTCTTTTGCCTTTTTCATCTTTCTTAATGTTTCCGTGTTTGTTACGTGTTGTGTTCATGATATTTTTTACATTATTCAATAACAGCACATCTCAACAATGGCAAGTCTTTCTTCAGATGCGCCCGTGATTGTCCAGGCTTCGACTCCGTATAAAAGGACAGAGAATACGTAGTAATTCAATTAAATGATCGCTAATTAATTTTTAATTAATTCTAAATACATATTACAACTATTTACAGATCATGTAGAAGAGGAATCTGAGTCTCGAGGGCAGTCTGACGAAGAAAAAGACAGTGAATATTTAAGCACAGATGAGGAATTTGAAGAAGAAGTACAAGATTCGGACACAGAATTAATTTAGTTTATACTTTTATACTTTTCTACCTATATATTTATAATAATAAATCTGTCTTTTTCGATCATATTTGCAAAATCTATTGTATAGTACGTATTATTTTCCTTTAATTAAGAAAAAGTTACTTAAAAAACTATAATATATAATAATTACTCTAACGTTTCGAGACACAACAACATGGGATCGCCAGGTCACGTGATTTTTCTAGAGCGAACGGACTCGCTCAGGTACAACAGAGAACGCAAACAGCTATCGGTATACGCTCTTTCTCACACTGCTGCTTACCTATAGCGCTTTTCATTTATATGTACGCGTAATTTGTTTGATCACATGGCAGTTGGAAAATTTCACCAAAAAAAAATTCTGTCTTTTTTAGAATATTTATTTTTGATGTGCATAGCTTTGCATGTATAGTTGTATATTTTATACTCGTTAATAGTATGTACAGATTCAGATGAAATCTTCTGAAGTTCAGATGCATCCCCTGAAAATAATCCTGGGGCGCCCATGCAAGTATCTTGCAGAGTTAAAATCGCCCTCAAATGGCCTGGCCTGTTTATTTTCTTTATATTCGAATATTTAAATTTACTTTAAAGTCACGTCAATGATATTTTTTGTAATAACAATTTTTACCCTTTTTTTTAACTTTGGGGGGGATCTTTGGGGAAAATAACCGCTACCCTCCAGCCAGACCGGCATTTTTGTATTAGGCTATCATGGAAGAGTCACCTGAAAAATTTTCAGGTTGCCTAAAATACCTACTCAAAAATGTCTCACAGCTCTTGGACCAAAAATCTCGTTAAATGTTTATGTTTAGATTGTAGGTACTAACTTTGATTGTATATGTATATCTTTACACTTTACGTAAGCTGTACGTAGCTACTTTATGACCGTAAAAATAATTATCCCTTTTTATTCCTGTTATATGAGACACTAAAGCTTGAACGACTTCCCTTCCTTAATAGCTTTCTATGGCTTTTATTTAACAATAATACAAAGGATAAGGTTAGTCATAAAAACGAAGAAAATAACATTTATCTTATACAGGGAATCAAGAGTTAAATACGAAATTCGAAAGAATTATAAAATGGAGTTCGGATTTAAAAGCACAAAAAAGCCCAAATAAGCTCTTAAAAAGCATAAAGTTATGCATGAAACGAAAATTTGTTATTCTTAAGAACAAAATATTCAATAGCGGCGAAATGGCGAACTATTTTTTTTTCTGAATGGTGATTTCACATCGATGATAATATAGGGGAGCCCAACCGGTGATTTATGCAGTTAATCGAGCTCGTCAGATTATGACATGGGGAAAACCTTGTGCCCTGTAAATGTACCCCTACCGTATATTGAATTTTAAATACAGGGGAGTTCGTTAAGGGGGTCCGAAAAAAAAAATCTATCCTTAGAAAAATCTTAATCGTAAGATTAAGATACGGTAAGTTAACACGTTCATGAGATAGTGTCCGGATTTTTTTGACGAGGAGTATATTTTGGTACTTCATTTAAAATATTCGCTTTACAACTGCTAAAATTTAAAAATCTATTTTATTAAATCCATCAATACCCAGAACTGAATAATCCTTTTTTACAATCAACACATTTTAAAATCAGTGTTTAGGTAAAAGGTTTTTCAAATTTATACTATTCAAAACTCATGTCGAAGAAAAAAAAACACTTTTTTCACTATATGCTAAAACTCCCGAAAATTTCAAAAATTTAAGTCCGACCTTTACGGTTTCTGATAATACTGATCATTACATTTTCAACGGATGTCTAATTTTGAAAATCGGTTATACCATTCAAAAGTTACCGAGCTCAGAATTATGACTCAATTTTTATTTAAAAAGGGGAAAATATTTGTGGATATGTTTGTATTTATTTATGTATGTATGTATGTATGTATGTATGTGTGTGGAAAAGTTACACCGATCTGAATTTTTTTCTGTGTTTCAAGAGGGTGTGAGGGCCGATTCAGGACTGGTGTAATTTTTGATTTCTGACTACCTGTAAGCCAGCTAGAGGACCAGGGAGATACAAAATAGCATATTTTTGGGAGTATATATCTTAGGTTCAAGGAGAGACAGGAAAACCGCAAATACACCAAATCAATAGGGTTGAGTTAAACTTTCAAATGGTTTCAAAAGCTATCAAGCTGAGACATATGCACTGCTCACCATAGCCGAAAAACTGAAAAATTAAACTTTGAAATATTGGTTTTTCGACAATTACTCAAAACTTCAACCTACGAATTGCACCAATAACTAAGCGTTTGTAGGAGGTGTCTAGTCGCGTCTAACGGTGTATACCTCATATCTGGGAAAATTCGAATTTTTCAGTTATAGGCTTTATAAATATGATCAAATCTATTTCTTATGGGAAAAACGGTTTTTCAAGCTCAATAATTCGTGTAATAAGTTTAGTTATCATACTTGATCTTGGATGCATCAGATACTGCTTGTCAATGCGTTTCAAACTCATCTTTATTGATCAAAATCAGTTAAGGCGTTCAGAAGTTATAGAGCTCCAAAAGTATAATTAATCCAGGAACTGAAACTTTTCACTTCGCAATTTTTACAGAATGGATCGATTGGCTTGAAAATTTGACAATAAGTAGTGGATAGTCCAAGGAGGATCAAAATCTATATGATGCCGAAAGATGCTTTTACCATGGGTTGGTTGCCACCCCATCTCGGGGGTGGAATTTTTTTTTTATATTTTGACCACAATTGTTGGTAAACACATTAATAATTTTAAGCAAAAAAGTTTTATACATTTTTTTGATAAAATTAATAGTTTTAAATTTATTGGTTATCGAAAGTGTTAGTTTTATATCGAAAAAATCAATGTTATTAATCAGTTTTCTGCTAATAACTCAAAAATTTTTGTTTTATCAAAACAACTTTACTTTACGAATATATACCTTTTAAAAAATAATCAAAGCGTTTTTTTTTAATTTTCTTTAAGACCAATAGTAATCGAGCTGTACTTTATTATATGTTAGTTTTTCTTCGTCAAATACTAAATATTATAGTTTCAAAATCAAAAGACGAAAAAACTATGCATTTTTCGAGGATAACTTATAGAAACTAATTTTAAATGTTTAAAAAGATCTATCTTCAAAAATAAAAATAAAGTATGTAGCTTAAAAATTAAGTGACTTATAATGAAAAGAATGTCAGTCCCTATTTTATCAGTCAAAAAGTTATCGGAAACAACCTCCTAATTACCACCCTAATTAAAATTATTCATCGACCTTATGCCATATTTTTGATTTATGTATTTTTAATAGATTACAGAAGTTTGACCGGCTTAAAACAATTAGTTTTAAAAAAACTGAAGTTAAAAGCGAATAACGAATTTTTGTAGTTTGGTAAAACATGCCCTTTTCTTCTACGACAAAAATTGAGTGAGCTACAGACAATTATTAGAACTTGTAATAACATGCAAAAACCACCTTTACCAACCCTTTCAAAGTCACCTCTTTTTGCGACTGAGGATTTTAAAAGGATTTAATATTAATAGTTTTATAGATCTTATAAAAACCTAAAAAAAAATTTTTTAACAAACTTTCTAATATAAAAAATAAAAAAGTTAGGGTTAAAAAACAAATAAATCTTCTTGAAAAAAAAATGGAAAAATCCAATTGGAAGCATAATAATGTAAGTTTGCGGTGTTTTTTATGGTGTACGTTAAAAACTTATTACCAGAGAACGGCAGTTCTCGCCAGTGGCGCATAATATCCCTACATGCGACACTATCTATAAAGCTTAACGTGTATTCGATAAACATTGAATTCAACTTCATACATTTAATTTATAAATAACTTTAAAAAACTCCTGATACAAAAGTAAAAAAACCGCTATACGCCGGCGCCGTAAAAATAAGTGGCGCACACAATATTCCAGCTACAAAAGAGCTGATATGAATATTACGTGGCGCGATAATATATTTTCATTTTGATGGAAAATAAAATTCTAGTTTTATTTTAAAAGATTTTTCCATAGTATTTGCTAAATTTAAAGTAAAACGCTCAACAAAAGAGCTTCAAATGCAAATTGTGTCAAAGTTACCCTTTTGTGGCGCGTTTTACTTCAAATTTAGCAAATAATATTAAAAAATATTTTAAAATAAATTTAGAACTTTATTTTATATCAAAATAAAAATGCATTATATGGATATTGTGTGCGCCACTAATTTTTACGGCGTATAGCTGTTTTTTACTCTTGTATTTTATAGAAGATTCATTTTTATAATTGTTTACATCAATATATAAAACAATGATTAAACTAAACATGGAATAATGACAAGATAAATACTACAGTTCAATCTTTTCGTTAACAACGGAAACATCTTTATCGTAGCCATCCCAAGGATCAACGACAATAACTTCAGGAAACGTTTTGACCAGAATTGGAGTTTTAAGTCCATATTTGTCTTGAGTGAAGGCGCCGACAAACGTTGCAAAGCTTTTGTTGTTGTAATCGACTGCAACTAAAGTTGGATATCCAGAACCACCAATTTGCAAGACTTGCTCAATTTTTGGTTGAGTATTGGCATCAGACTATAACCAACACCAATTATTTATTTTGAATCGTACTGATGAATTTTTGATAACGTCGAGGTATGAGTTGCTACATGGCGAGTAACAATCTAAAATATCTGGAAGAAAAGTCACAATAGCAAATTTCTTTTCTTCACATTCATGAATAACTATACTTTTACTTAAAGTTTGTAATAATTCTAGGGGTGGTAAACACGCTTAAATGTTCTGCGATACCCATAAGACAATATCTGCCACATTGCGGCCACCATCGTAGTCTATATTGGACTGACTTTAGGAATGAAAAGTTTTACTGTTGGATAGCTTTGAATTTTGTATTCTTTAGACCTGGTGCTATAGACTGTGCAGTCGTAAGCGCCAAATTTTACTTTGCCACTTAACTGTCTAGCTGCAGCATTCCAATGTGGTTCTAGATTCTGGCAATGACCACACCAAGGAGCGAAAAATAATACCATCCAAGCATCATCTGAATACTTAACAAGATCATTAAAGTTTTTATCAGTTAGCGTTATTACGTGTTCTTTATCCAAAATTGAAGTTGTTTGTTGTTTCTTTCCTTCGAGTAAATTCGTAATTTTTTCTTTAATTGATTTTAAAACTGCTTTCTGTAGCAGTTTTACCTCCATTATATTCCTCAGGATTTAATTTGTCAGCTCCAAAAATTTTAACAGTTGGGGATCCTCGAATGATGTATTTTGTAGCTAACTCTTTATATTTATCTTTATCCATAGCTCCAACTTTAGCCATTTTGTTTAAAACGTTAGCAGCTTTGGAATATTCTGGAACAAGTTCTTGACAGTATCCGCATCGTGGTGCATAAAACACTACCACCCACACTTAATCGCTTTTAAGAACCAATTTTTCAAAATTGTTGGGTGTAAGCTGGATTACTATTTTATGGTCACTATATATCGCTTGCAAAAATTTGAGCTCTAATAAAATGGTAGTGAGTTGTGAATGGTAGTGAATACACCAATAGATTTAACATTTATTAAACTAAACATGAAATATTGACAAAATAAATACTACAGCTCAATCTTTTCATTAACAATGGAAACAACTTTATCGTTGCCATCCCAAGGATCAACGACAAAAACTTCAGGAAACCTTTTAGCCAGAATTGGAGTTTTGTGTCCATTTTCACCGTCAATATTAGACAAAAAATCATACAGATTGTCTTGAGTGAAGGCGCCGACAAACGTTGCAAAACTTTTGTTGTTGTAATCGACTGCAACTAAAGTTGGATATCCAGAACCACCAATTTGTAAGACTTGCTCAATTTCGGGCTGAGCATTGGCTTCAGACCATAACCAACACCATTTATTTATTTTAAATCGTACTGATAAACTTTTAATAATGTCAAGGTATGAATTACGACATGGCGACTGACAATCTAAGATATCCGGAAGAAAAGCCAAAATAGCAGATTTCTTTTCTTCACATTCACGAAGAACTATACTTTAACTTATAATTTGTAATAATTCTGGGGGTAGTAAATACGCTTTAATTTTCTGCGATACCCATAAGACGATATCTGCTACATGGCGGCCACCATCGTAGTCTATTGGACTGACTTTAGGAATGAAAATTTTAATGTTGGATAGCCTTGAATTTTGTATTCTTTAGACCTGTTGCTATAGACTGTGCAGTCGTAAGCGCCAAATTTTACTTTGCCAATTAACCAAATTTTTGCCAATGTGGTTCGAAATTTTTGCAATCTCCACACCAAGGAGCAAAAAATAATACCATCCAAGCATCATCTGAATAGTTAACAAGATCATTAAAGTTTTTATCAGTTAGTGTTATTACGTGTTCTTTATCTAATTTCAAAGTTGTTTGTTGTTTCTTTCCTTCGAGTAAATCCGTAATTTTTTATCCATCTACACGATAATTGTGAAAGTATCCGAAGTAAGAAATTAATATTTCAATAATAGAACGTTAAAATGATTAGCAAAATCTTTAAAAAATCGATTACAATTTAATTATTTTTTGCATTGTAAATATTAAGCGATAACAATTAAATAATAAATTTAAAAATTACCGGTGAAAGTTGCATTAGTAATCCGCTAGGAGCGACACCAGCGAAGCTCAGAGCGTATACGATCTGAAGTCCATCAAGTTAGTGTTCTGGGTCCTACATACATATATACATACACTAAGCTAAGCATGAAAATTAACGCACCACCTTAAAAATGGGACATGTTTGATGTCTCGTATTGTCTAAACCTGTTGTCAGATTTTAGTGATTTTTTTAATATATTATAGCCTTATTCTTTAAGAATGTCGGTTTGGTAAAAGTATTGCTGGACAAGTAAGTGTCAATGTATACGGGGTGTAACAATCATGCTGTGTTTTTTCCTCACAGTTCAGGACACCCTGTGGAATAGTTCAGCATATATAATATATTGACATTAAAACTAAATGCTAGCCTTAGGCTTTCTTAATATTTTGCTTTTTGATTCATTCGCTTATGTTGCATAATAAAAAAGTTAGGTACTTTAACAACTAGCAACGTTTTTCATCAATACAGGGTGTTTCTAAATAAGTGTGACAAACTTTAGGGGGTAATTGTGCATGAAAAATAATGACCGTTTTCTTTATAAACATATGTCCGCAAATGCTTCGTTTCGGAGATAAGAAGTATCTCATACCTTGTTATCTCATACGATGGTATCTCATATCTTGCTGAAAAAATATATCTTTTGTAATGGTACCTGCTCCCAATTGCTCCAATTTTAGTATGTTTTAGTCTTTGAGCTACGTTGACGTAATTTTTTCTTACAGAATCACGTACCGTATGTCATTGTTTACATTTCTATATTTAAAAGCAGTCCAGTGTATTATTTCGCTATTAATATGATAGCAAGTTCATCCAGTTGTTCTATCCTACGTCGAAAGCACTATTTTACCATTTTTGAGTTACCAATACTCAAGTTTTTTGTAATTCAGTTTATAAAAAATTTGGTCAAAACCTCCACCATTTTTTTAATCCTATTCATGCGTTCATAATTATTTTCTTGAAAAATTAAAGTTTATTTTATTTACGATTTATGACGATTTATTTATTGCTCTAAAACCGGTTGAGATATGCAAATTTGAAAAAATAGTTATTTTCCTAACAAGTGCAGAAAGTCATTCTTTTCCGCACGCGACTGCAGTTTGCCGAACAGCAGTCGAGTGCGGAAAAGAGACTTTCTGCAAGAGTTAGAAACAATATTTTTTCTAAGAGTCTTTAAAAAATAACCAAATCTTAATCAATTAATTTAATTAATATGATTATTTCATTCATAGGAGATTCTGACCAATAGAAAGCTACAGAAATCTGAATTAAATCGATAATTTTTGATAATTGCCCGTCGTTAAGTACATTACATCAGATGCCCTTCGTTGCTACGAAAAAATACATTCAGTGACATTAATGACAATTAATGTTTTAAAAATTATATAAGTGATAACTTTCAATCGTCAAATATTTATAAAAACTTCGTGTTTAATTGTACTAATTTGTACTTACATAAATAAATTACAATAAAATTTTGGTTTTGAACAGTTTTATTCATGAAATAATCGCAACAAATTGCACTCGAACTCTAAAATTAATATAGAATTTTTGCCCTCGTGACACTTTGACATAATTTTACTCGCCTTTGGCTCGTGAAATTAAAACTGTCAAAGTGTCACTCGGGAAAAATTCAATAATTGTAGAGCTCTTGTGCAATTACTACTGAAAATACATACACAAATTAATTCTTTGACAAGGTTGTCAAAACCAAACTTTCAATATAATTAGTTAGCATGACGACAATCTTGGTTTCCATGACGATGATTCAAAACGGCTGTTATACCGATTTGACTTTCGAATATTATCTCAAAATAATTTTATTTCATCGAATTGTCGGTTAATTTCATTAAAACAGGAACACAATAAGATATATTTGAAATAAATTAGTAAATAATATCTAAATATTAGTTTATTGCATGTATTATAATTACTTTAAGGCAATATTAACACATCTAAATTAACACGCGTGCGGAAAAGTAAATACCGCGTGCAGAAAAGTAACACGCTGCGGAAAAGTAATACGCGTGCGGAAAAGTGAAACTTTCTAAACTAAAATGCGTGCGCGAAAGTAGACATTTTAGCACGCTCGTAGAAAAAACACTTTATTCACTATATGTTTTGAATGAAATACAAATACAACATTGTTGTTACGGGTTTACGTCATTTACGAAATTTGTATTTTATAGAATATTTATTTTTATAATTGTTTACATAAATAGATAAAACAATGATTAAACTAAACATGGAATAACGGCAACATAAACACTACAGTTCAATCTTTTCGTTAGCAACGGAAACATCTTTATCGTTGCCATCCCAAGGATCAACGACAAAAACTTCAGGAAACATTTTAGTCGGAATTGGAGTTTTGTGTCCATTTTCACCATCAATATTAGACAAAAAATCATACAGATTGTCTTGAGTGAAGGCGCCGACAAACGTTGCAAAGCTCTTGTTGTTGTAATCGACTGCAACTAAAGTTGGATATCCAGAACCACCAATTTGTAAGACTTGCTCAATTTCGGGCTGAGCATTAGCCTCAGACCATAACCAACACCATTTATTTATTTTGAGTCGTACTGATAAACTTTTAATAATGTCAAGGTATGAATTACGACATGACGACTGACAATCTAAGATATCCGGGAGAAAAGTCACAATAGCAAATTTCTTTTCTTCACATTCATGAATAACTATACTTTTACTTATAATTTGTAATAATTCTGGGGGTGGTAAATATGCTTCAATTTTCTGCGATACCCATAAGACGATATCTGCCACATTGCGGCCACCATCGTAGTCTATTGGACTGACTTTAGGAATGAAAAGTTTTACTGTTGGATAGCCTTGAATTTTGTATTCTTTAGATCTGGTGCTATAAACTGTGCAGTCATAAGCACCAAATTTTACTTTGCCACTTAACTGTCTAGCTGCATCATTCCAATGTGGTTCGAGATTTTGGCAATGTCCACACCAAGGAGCAAAAAATAATACCATCCAAGCATCATCTGAATACTTAACAAGATCATTAAAGTTTTTATCAGTTAATGTCATTACGTGTTCTTTATCTAATTTCAAAGTTATTTGTTGTTTCTTTCCTTCGAGTAAATTCGTAATTTTTTCTTTAATTGATTTTAACACAGCTTTCGCTATTTCTTTAGCAGTTTTACCTCCATTATATTCCTCAGGTTTTAATTTGTCAGCACCAAAAATTTTAAGAGTTGGGAATCCTCGAATTGTGTATTTTACAGCTAACTCTTTATGTTTATCTGCATCCACAGCTCCAACTTTAGCAATTCCGTTTAAAACGTTAGCAGTTTTGGAATATTCTGGTACAAGGTCTTGGCAGTATCCGCACCATGGTGCATAAAACTCGACCACCCACACTTCGTCGCTTTTAAGAACCAACTTTTCAAAATTGTTTGGTGTAAGCTGGATTACTTTTTTATAGTCACTATATAGCGCTTCCAAAAATTTGAGCTCTGATAAAATGGTAATGAATTGTAGCAAAAGTGCGAAATATTTCATTTTCATTTTGACAGTTTTCGAAACTTGCTATTTGCCTACTATATTGGCATCTGACAATACAGATTTAATTTGACAATGTCAGAAAGTTATAGTTCTAATATGAATTTCTTATAAAACACTTTTCCTGTTTAGAAATTTGCATTTTCAAAAATATATTTTTTATTTGAACAAGTGATTGATAGTGGCGAAATAAACCTATTCGTATTTCGTGTTGACTGGTCCTAGACACATTTATGATGATTTTACTTTTTCATGTCCTGAAAACTATAGTCCCTGAGACCAGTAAATACGTCATCGAGTGGGCACCCATGCGGGTAGTTTGGGCACGCTAGTAGATGTTCCATGTTCTGTATTGCTTTGCAGTCAAAATTCTCGTCATTGACGTTCAGCAGACCCATTTTATTTAGGTTTGACTTGGTCGGTGCTACACTGGATCTTAAACGGTTCACGTTGACCACATCGATCAGTAGCTTGAAATCGCGCCTTGTGGAGTTTCTGTTAGGGGAGGACAAGGTGATGGTTCGTCTAGCAAGGAGCTAAGGAAAGGCTTTCTTGTCTTCAGTCTGCCAAGATAGGGTTCGTGGTTAAAAGGGGGGTGGCGGTTTTCGAGGGTTTGTTTGGATCTTTTAGTGAATGCGCTATGGTGAATGAGTTAGGATCTGAGAGGCCTAAAGATTTATAAAGTATACCCAGAGGGGCTGGTCTCACACAGCCGGTAATTAGTCTAAGTTTCATTCAGATCGTTGTTTCTACTTCATTCTTGACGTGAGCGGATCTCTTCCATACCGGGCATGCGTATTCCGCCAGAACTGTTGATCTTAGTGCTGTGGGTTTGGCGCCCCATTTTAACTTGCTACGTTTCCTTAAAAGGTTGTTGGGCGATTCCACCTTCTTTTGGGTTCTTTCACAGTAGAACTTGTATGTTAATATGGTCTAGTAGTTAGTGCGTCTCTGAGTAAAAAAGGTTGAGAACCGCTGGTCTAGTGTAACTCCCAGATATATTGAATTTTCGTTGTACTCTAGCAAGGCGTTATTCCAGGTGATGTTGAATTTTCTTTTGGCCAGTCGGGACCTAAGGTGTAAAGTGCAGACCTGAGTTTTGGTCGGATTTGGTCATAGCGAATTTTCTTTATAATAATTAAATATCAATTTTTGTTCGACCTTTTTAAATCTTGAATCTTGGCTGTGATGCTTAAGTCGTCTGCTTATAGGAAGTTACCAGTCAAAGTTGGCGTTGGTTGATCATTGGTGGATAGGTTGGAAAGTATAGTTGCTAATATGCTACTACATTCATGATAATATAGCACAGCTACAATTAATAGAGACATTACACCAGAATAAGACCAGAAGATTAGACCGAATTTTTTTTTACTTTTTGTCCAAAGTCTTTTTGGTAAATTCACCATATATATATTTTATATATAATCATTTATTAACAATCAGAATTACAATATTCTATGAGTTAGTTTGATAACAAGTACAATAACTTATATAGAATGTAATATTTTACACTAATATGGCGTTATGTTGTGTTTGGTTGGAAATGTACCACGGGGCATTTGCGATGGTGCGTAGAATTTTTGATTGAGTTGATTCACCATATATGACACATTGCAAGTATAGATATGTATTTCCCATTTATTATAAATTTTCAGGGGTAAATTAGAAGTATTCACTTCAAAACAATATTATTATCAACGTTAATATCACAAGAGAGAGAATAAATTGACAATAATGCGACAATTTTTCGAAAACTTGTTTCCTGGCAATAGACACGAGAGCTCGGAGAGCTCGAGTGACTATTGCCGATTGGAAACAAGTTTAAGAAAGAAAATTAGAGCAATATTTTCTTATTTATTCTTACTATCGTATGATATTTGATAGATTATTCTTTAATGCCTACATATAAAAAAATTCAAGTATTTGTATGAAAACATTCAGTGATATTGGAACCAATTAATGTGACACACATTTTTCAACTTGTCAAAGTGAACAGCAGAGTTTAGCAAATATTGAGACGAAGATATTAATAAAATATTAGTTAAAATTACTTATAAATACAGTTTTATTCATGACATAAAATTACCGAAGTAAACTCGAGCGCATAAACTTGCCGATTTGTGTTCTCCTCGTGACAATTTAACATTAGATGTAAAACTAAAAGTTTATTATGGATATTTTCTTAAATGTGACAGTTTTCAAAACTAGGAAACTGGTTGGAATTAAACAGAAACAATATAATTCAAATTATTCCCACTGTAATAGTATACCGTAGAATATTACCGCTGTAATAATAATCTGATTGGACAGAATTAAACACGTGATGAAAAATCGTACTACACCATAGGAAGTTAAAATCATTAAAAAATAATCTACATATTAACTATTTATATGGGAAATAAGCCACAATAAAATTGAAAAAATAATTTTATTTAACGACGCTCAAATCGGGTGCCGTTGTCAAAATACAAAATACTTCTTCTTCTTAACGTGCCCTATTAAGTCCCCTTGACGTTGGCGATTAGCATGGCGAAACTGTCTCTGTCTCGAGCTATTCTAAATAGTTGCTCTGCTTTCTTTATTCCTGTCCACTCCCGGATATTCTTCAACCAAGAGGCTTGCTTTCTAACAATTCCTCTGCGTCCTTCGATTTTACCCATCATAATAAGTTGAAGAATATTATACCGGTCTCCCCTTACGACGTGTCCAAAATATACCATCTGTCTATATTTGATGTTGTCAAGCAGCTCGCGAGCAGCATTTGCTCTCTTAAGAACTGCCACGTTTGTCAGCATAGCCGTCCATGGTATTTTCAGTGTACGTCTGTACAGCCACATTTCAAAGGCCTCCAAACGATTAATGGCGGATATTTTTAATATCCATGCTTCGACACCATAAGAGAGGACTGACCAAATGTAACATTTAATCATGCGCTTTCGAAGCTGAAGTTGCAAGTTATCATTACAGAAGAATGACCTCATTTTTAAGAATGTCGTGCGGGCTATCTTGATTCTACATTTTATCTCTTTATCTGGATCTAGTTGTCCAGTAATATGGCAACCAAGATATTTAAAACTGGGTACTCTTTGAATTATATGACCATCAACATATAACCGTGAATCTTGATGGGCCAAACGGCTAAATACCATGTATTTTGTTTTTGAACAGTTTATGTTTAGGCCAAACTCTCTTCCCACTCTGTCAATAGCATTTAAAAGGTGTTGTAATACATTCATATCATCACTTAAAATAACTGTATCGTCTGCATATCTGATTGTATTTATCAGAATTCCATTAACTTTCACACCCCATTCCAAATTATGCAGCGCTTCCTTAAATATTATATCTGAATATAAATTGAATAACAGTGGGGACAGCATACAACCCTGTCTGACACCTCTTTGTATTTTGCATATTTCTGTTGATTTTCCATTTACGCAAGCTGTCGCTGTTTGGCGCCAGTACAATTTTTCTATGATTCGTACATCTTGACTATCAGCTCCTTTATCCTTTAATATTTTAATTAATTTGTGATGTTGTACTTGATCAAAGGCCTTCTCATAGTCAATAAATACAGCAAAGACGTCTTTCCTTTGATCTCGCCATTTCTGCAATAATACATTTAGTGCAAAGGGTGCGTCTCGGGTTCCCAGTCCATTTCTGAAGCTAAATTGTGTTTCATCCTGATCTTCTTCACATTTATCTCTGATTCTACTGTGGATGATACGTAGAAAGATTTTCAAAGTGTGGCTCATAAGGATTATCATTCTATAATCGCTACAGTTTTTCGGACGTTCTTTTTTGGTAGGGTTATGTATTCGGACTTTAACCAATCTTCAGGGATATCACCAGTCGAATAAACATCATTGAAAAGTTTGACTAGTATTCCAATGTTTTCCTCATTTATGAGCTTTAACATTTCTGGAGGTATGTTGTCAGGACCAACGGCTTTCTTGTATTTTGCCAATTTTATAGCATGTAGTATTGCTGATTGTAGTATTTCTGGTCTTTCACCTTCATCTAAAATCTCCAGTTCTTCGGGTCTATCATCATTATAAAGTTCATTTATATAATTATACCAGGTAGTTGGAATTTCGTGTTCGTCTATTATCATTTTTCCCGACGAATCCGTTATAATATGTGGGGTTTCCTTATGATAAAGACCAGCTACTTCTCTAACTTTTTTAAACATATTAAACGTATCATGTTTTTCATTCAACTTTTCTAATTCCTTGCATTTACCCTCCATGAATTTTTCTTTAGCTACCTTTATTTTTTGTTTAATTAGTTTCTGTTATTCTGTCTTGTTATCTTTCAGTTTTCTTCTCTGCTCCATCAATTCCAGGATTTCATCAGTCACCCATTGTTGTTTTTTGTGCCTCTGCATGTTGTATATTTTTCCATTACTTTCCAGGTAAGATCTTTAAACGTGTTCCATATTTCTGTATTGTTTTCATTTGTTGAATTCTTTATCTGATTATTCAGGTCATTTTCTATTAGCGTTTTGTTGGATGTTGAGATATGTAATTTTGGTGTTTTGGGGCTTGGTTCGACTTTTTTGAGCTTCACTTGGATGTCAGCTATTAGAGGGTTATGGTCTGAACCGATATCTGCACCAGGATATATCGTTGATCTCTTGACACCATTCTTAAATCTCTTGTTTACTAGAATATAATCTATCTGATTTCTAATTATATGAAGTGAGTTATCTCCTGGTCCCTTCCATGTGTATAATCTTCTTTTGTGCAATTTGAACCATGTATTTGCGATTATCCTGTAATTTTCTTGACAGAACTGGTATAATCTATCGCCTCTTTCATTG
This sequence comes from Diabrotica virgifera virgifera, assembly GCF_917563875.1. Classification (NCBI taxonomy): domain Eukaryota; kingdom Metazoa; phylum Arthropoda; class Insecta; order Coleoptera; family Chrysomelidae; genus Diabrotica; species Diabrotica virgifera. The sequence continues at coordinate 92,510,758 of NC_065444.1, forward strand.
CTCTCCCCTAGTCCATATTCACCTACCAGGTCAGATCTTCGTCCTTGACCAATTTTCGCGTTAAAATCTCCAATAATGTGATTTCGTTCCTTTTTAGATTGTTAAGTGTCTGTTTTAATTGACTATAGAATGATTCCACATCATTGTCATATTTCTTTTCTGAAGTAGGGGCATATATCTGGATAACATTGACATTAAATCGTTTACTATTTAATTGGAGTATCGCTAGTCTGTCGTTCACAGGTACAAAATTTTTCACATATTTCTTGTATTTAGATGTTATAAATATGCCAACTCCATTCCTATGATGTACGTCATCTTCTACACATCCAGAATAGTACAGTGTGCCTTCATCTTGTTCACATGTTCCCGATCCAGGCCAGCGGATTCACAGATTCACACACACACAGGCCAGCGGAGCTCACTGATGCCCATTATATCAATTTTTAAGCGTTTAACCTCTTGAACTAAGTTACTGAGCTTGCCTGCTGCATAGAGTCTTTTAACATTCCATGTGCCTAATCTGATTGTACTGCTAGACATTTTTAAAGTTGTCCTACTTTTTAAATTGTAGGGGTTTCGTGTGGTGACGACCGGGAAGGCCCTACAGTCTGGTGCGCGCCCTTTCCTTGGTTTCCGAGATCCATGATCAGTAATACTCTGATTATGTTTGGATTGTGCCATTTTAACTTTACTCGGGAGAAATAATTGGAGTGGTTTCCCGTTGCCTTCCCCAATGATTTTTCTGGCGCATTAGGTTTACTCCTGAGGGTTGGATAATCGGAAAGGATTTTTGGATATTTGGTAGGAAACTTGGATCGTGACGTGACCTCCCCTATTTGGATTTGGGGGATAGTCATGGCTTGCGTGAGCAGGGTCGCGTCCCTGAAATAGATCTGACTTACACCGGGATCGTATAAGTGTATCTATCCGCTATTACTCAATACAAAATACTACTAAATATAAACAAAAATGTTGTTGCTAAGTAGAAAATTCTTCTAATAATTTATATAATCTGACTCATTTATATTGGCAATTCAGACATATATTATATATTTTAAAGTAGAAAACTTAAAAATGATATTGCCAATATATATTAGTTGCGTTCCTGGGACGACTTTACTGAAAGATTAATTCGATTACTTGAAATCAACCCCAACTCAAGAATATCCGTCACAAAAATATCCTAGCATGTGATCTGTCTTTAAAAAGACAACCAAATGTAACGACGACAGTAAAATTGTCGCGTTAGAGATTCCATAGTAAATCACAAAGGGAAAACCAGGAAAAAACCTCGTGATACTATCCCGACATCGAATGAACTATCTTTCAGTAAAGTGGTCCCAGGAACACAACTCATAAATATTGGCAATATCATTTTAAAGTCTTCTACTTTAAAATGTATAATATATGTCTGAATTGCCAATATAAATGAGTCAGATTATATAAATTTTTAGAAGAATTTTTTACTTAGCAACAACATTTTTGTTTATATTTAGCAGTATTTTTATTTTGACAACGGCACCCGATTTGGGCGTTGAAACGTTAAATAAAATTATTTTTTCAATTTACTTGTGGCTTATTTCCCATATAAATAGTTAATAATATAAATGCCACAAGGAAATAGCTTTAGAACAACATAATCTACATAATTGAGTTCAACAAATCAAAATATTATCAAAACCGATGCTGTAAATGATGCTTTTGCTCCTGCATACTTAAAAGAGTATTTCATCAAATCATGCAAACTTCATTTTCTTTTTCACTTAGTTGGAGATAATAGATATAGATAACCATTAACCCCCGTTTTCCAGAAATCCGTGTTGAACAATCAATCTGCTTTACTTACCAATATTTCTTACTCTTACCCGATGTTTCTAAAACAAAAGATACTCATAATGAAGTTATATGCTAGTCATTTTAGAAGAGATAACAGTCAATATACTCAAAGACTAAAAGGTAAAAATTCTCTTTACATGATTTATAAATTTAAAAAGTATTCTAACTCACTGCTCGTCAAAAGTTAGGGATACAGAAAATTATGCTTATTTCATAGTTGATATTTTCGTGAACATATTAATGGATTCCGCTAATTTGTTTTTATTGTTCTAGATTTTTCTTTAGTATTTACACAGTTGTGCAAATGTTAACTCAAACTTCTTTTTTGTACTTATACCGGGTGGAAGAAAAGAAAACTTTTCTTATGTTAAGTTTGAGACGCTCTGTAGAGCGGACGAGATACAAATGTGAGTATACATCACAATCATATATTGTAGTCTTATGTCTTGTGAACATTTTGTTTTTTGAATGTCCTTGATATCTTTAGAAACGAAGAAAATAGACAGTTTTGTAGTTTAACATGCGTTTTAACCGAAACAAAAGTTTGAGACACCTTGTAGGGAGGAAAAGGCACAAAGATGGGTATACAGCGATACTATGTTGTAGGCTTATATTTTGCGAATATTTAATTTTTTTAATTTCCCTGATATCTTTACTAACAATAAGACTAGACGGTTTTACTCTTAAATATGTGTTTTAACTGACTACATGCGATACGTGAGGAAGCCATGTCTTATCATACCACGAAAATGAAATTATTTTCTACATATAGTGCGAAAGGAACAGATGTTTAAAGAAAAAAATCTGTGTAATTTACCTCTCGCTATTTAAAGAGCCTCACGTAGACACCAAATCCGTACTTATTCTCAAAGAAATTCCACCCCAAAATGTCACAGAGCCTCCATTAAATAATCTCGTATCTCTTATGTTGCGCTGTGCATACCGCTTGTCTGGTCGACAAATAACTCTTAGAGGTGTCAATAAGAACTGTTTATGTGCCTTTCTGTTTTTAAAGTTTTGTTAACTGTTATTGGTTATTGTTAATTTAGTTTTGTTTCAGTTAAAACGCATGTTAAAGAGTAAAACCCCCTATCTTCTTTGTTTCTAAAGATATCAGGTACATTTAAAAAACAAAATGTTCACAAAATATAAGACTATAATATCTACTATTCCGATGTATACTAACTTGTACCTCGTCCTCCCTACAAAGTGTCACATAGTTAACATAACAAAAACATTTCTTTTCTTCTACCCGGTATAAGTACAAAAAAGAAGTTTGAGTAAATATTTGCAAAACTATGTAAATAATAAGGAAAAATCTAAAACCATAAAAAAATTAGCGGAATCCGTTAATCGGTTCACAAAAAAATCAACTATGCAAATGAGCATAACTTTCTGTATGCCTAACTTTTGACGATCAGTTTATTTTGGATATTACCAGAGAACGGCAGTTCTCGCCAGTGGCGCACAATACGCCTGCATGCGACACTATAATATATACACAAAATTTGCGATTTTCTAAATCTGGCTGAATTGAAAATTGGGCCAAATCCCATCTTAAAATTTAGGAAAAGAATCGTGCACCCATATGTCAACCCTTCATTTTGGTCCAAGGGTGTGGATTTTACGGCCCTTCCCATTTAGGGTCTGTTTTTCGTTCTCCTTTCCAAAACTCCCAAAAATTTCAAAAGTTTAAGTCTGACTTTTGCAGCTTCTGATATTACTGATCATTACAACGAATGTCTAATTTTGAAAATCGGTTATATCATTCAAAAGTTACCGAGCTCAGAAACTCAATTGACTCAAAGCATGACTCAATTTTTATTTAAAAAGGGGAAAATGTTTGTGGAAAAGTTCCGAAAAGTACCGATCAATTTTTTTTCTGCGTTTTAAAAGGGGGTCAGGGCTGATTCAGAACCGGTTTAGTTTGTGAATTTTGATCACCCATAAGGCAGCTATAGGGCTAGGTAGATACAAAATGGCATATTTTGTGGACGTATGGCGTATGTATCTACGGTTCAAGAAGATACAGGATAACCCCAGTAAAACAAAATCAATAGCGTTAAGGTTTAAAATGGTGCCTAAGCGGTCAAGATCATACCTACACACGGCTCAGTATAGCCAAAAAACTGAAAAATTAAACCGAAAATTTTTGTTATCGACAAGTACTCAAAATTTCAACCTACGAATTGCGCCAATAACTGAGCGTTTGTAGGAGGACTCTAGACACGTCTAACGATGTATACCTCATATCTGGGAAAATTCGAATTTTTAAGTTATAGGCTTCATAATTATGATCAAATCTATTTCTTATGGGGAAAACGGTTTGTCAAGTTCAGTAATTCCTGTAATACCTTCAGTTATCATACTTGACCTTGGATGCATCAGATACTACTTTTCAATACGTTTCAAACTCATGTTTAATGATCAAAATCGGTTAAGCCGTTCTGAAGTTATCGATCTTTAAAAGTATAATCCGTTTAACCATTATCGCCGACATGGTTTATGTAGTTGTAATGGTTACGACGCTGAGTTTGATCGGGCAATCCGAGTTCATTTGCCGGCCTTAATTATTAGGATGGCTGGGATATGAACTCGGGTTGTCTTATCACAAGTCTGGTGTCGTAACTACTAGATCATTTGGGAGAGAATACGACAAAGGCGACCATTTATAACGCTTAACGTGTAATTGAGAAATATTACATTTAACTTTATACATTTAATTTATAAGAAAACTTTGAAAAACTCCTGATACGAGAATAAAGAACCGCTAAACGCCGTAAAAATGAGTGGCGCAAACAATATTCCAGCTACAAAAGAGATGATATGAATATTACGTGTCGCGAAAATGTATTTTCATTTTGATGTAAAATAAAATTCTAGTTTTATTTTTAAATATTTTTTCTATAATATTTGCTAAATTTATATAATTTATATCAAAGTTACTCTTTTGTGGCGCGTTTTATTTCAAATTTAGCAAATATTATGGAAAAATCTTTAAAAATAAAACTAGAATTTTATTTTCCATCCAAATTAAAATAGATTTTCGCGCCAAGTAATAGTTATATCAGTTTTTTGTAGCTGGAATATTGTAAGCGCCACTCATTTTTACAACGTTTAGCGGTTTTTTTATTATTGTACTATGTATTATTTGTAAATGACGTGAAGTGTATTTATATGGCATATTATCGGAATGTCATGTTTATTCCATACTAGAGGTCCAGCCATTGAGCTGACCTCTCTAAAGTCAATTTTTCCTTCGAAACCCAAAAACGCTTATTAATAGAATGTTTATAACTTCAGTAAAACCTCGATATAACGGACCTCTATTTAACGGACTTCGGATATAACGGACAAGAAAATACAGTCAAATGTGAAAAAAATTAAAAACGTCTCTGTATTTTACAAAGAGTTTCAATAAATTTTTTATAATGCGCATAATGCGGACACATATCTATTTATAAAAAAACAGCAATCTTCAAAAGTGCAAACAAATCTTGGGAAACTTTTTTTGTTTGTTTTATTTTAAACCTATTTTTATATAACGGACTTTGGCCTTTAACAGACACCTTGCCCCCCAATTAGTCCGTTATATCGAGGTTTTACTGTAATTGGTTGCTGAATAAACGTTAAAAAAAAACAATTCAAAATATGTATTATTATTATCAAAATTAAAAAGTATTGTGATCAGTATTATCAAAACCAGTTCTGTAAATAATGTTTTTTCTGTATACTTAAAAGCATACATACAGTAGCGATCAACAGGTAACAAGAAACGCGGTCCAAGATTGCGGCTGTAATTTTCAATATTTTGTCGAGATATTTGGCACACATATCCGTAATATATTAAAGAATGGCGGTACAGAGCCCAATTTGAGAAATATGTTAGTATGTGGAAATTACTCCATAACTAAATAAAATATTGCAAAAAGGAGACTGTACCTCCATTAAGAAGAACAGAAAATACACTTTTTCTCTGGATGCTATACAATGTGCAACTTCTCTCACTAGAGAAGTATTTTTTCTCACGGGTTCTCGTACGGTTTTCCATATATGATCGCCGTTTCCATGGTAACATGCACAATACAAACACAATTAATGTTGTCAAATAAAATGTGTTGGAGCAAAACTGACCAGAAGTTACCTTTCAAAACTGTTCGAAAATAACTATTAATTATAATTTTAAATAAATAACCTAAGTATATAAATTTTACGAATATTAAATACCTACATGTATATGTATTTTATTTCAATTCTTGTATATAATATACGTAAAAGCACCTAAATTATTTAATTCTGAACTCTTGACAACACTGCATGCATAGAAAAAGTAAACTGTACAACACATGAGAAAATGACATATTTCTTCTTCACTTGATTTGCGGCCCTCGCCTCGTGCCTCGGCTCGTGTCAACAAACTTCTGCGCTCGTGAGAAATACGTCTTTTTTCTCACTTGTTGTACAATATACTATTTTTTATGGATGCTATACAATATGCAACTTCTCTAACTACTTACATACATTCAAAACGAACAATTTCTCAGGCTGTGAGAAAAGTCGGCCATTGCAGTGAGAAATATTTTTTTCACGGGTTCTGAAATATTTATACACGTAGAATCGCGGTTTCAATGGTAATATGCACAATACAAACACAAATATTTTGTCAAATAAAATGTGTCAAATCAAAACTTACCAGGAATTACCTTTCAAAACCGTTCAAATATAACTGGTAACTGTAATTTTAAATAAATAAAAGTATATAAATATTAAGAATATTAAATACCTACATATATGTATATAATATGTACCTATTTTATTTCAATTTTGGCATATAATCTACATAAAAGCACTTAAATTATTGAACTCTTGACAAAAACGCATCCATAGAAAAAGTATAGTGTACAACACGTGAGAAAACGATATATTTCTCCCTCGCTTGATTTGCAACAAACTTCTGCGCTCATGAGAAATATGTGTTTTTTCTCTCTTGTTGTACAATATACTTACTATTCTTCAAATAAACTTTTTTATCCCATGCCTAGATTTTGAGTTACATTTGATCTACTAAAAATTGATTTTCTATAACAAGAAATCGAACGTGACTGACTCTCGCAACATTTCGCGCCTATGAGTATAAAAATTATTGTTTTTGATAGTATAAATGTCACTGTCAGTGTCGAATTACCTACGCGCTGTGGCCTCACTGTTGAAACTTCGCAGAACTTTCGAAAAACAAAAATATTGATGACGCGCTACTGTTTACTATTAAAAACATTATTATACCAACTAATGCAAACTTCATTTTCTTTTTCACTTAGTCGGAGATAATACTACCATTAACCCCCGTTTTCCAGAAATCCGTGTAGAACAATCAATCTGCTTTTCTTACCTCCCGATGTTTCTAAAACAAAAGATACTCATAATGAAGTTATACACCAGTCATTCTAGAAGAGATTTCCGCGAAAATTCTTGTATAATGGAAATTGCATTAGGAACTTTGTTCCTAAAGGTTGGGCTCAGGGCTCACAGAGTTTATTCAGAAAGCCACGATCCGTCACAACTTTTACAGAAACGATTAAGTTATCAGTTCTTCTCATGATTAATATGGTAGTTCTAGTTCAAAACGGGGGATAGAACAATTAGTCAAATTGATTTCATATCCTATATTATTAATCGAAGACTAAAGTGGTTTATTTGCTTAACCCAACCACTGACGTGTGGTATGTCATACCTTGCTGAAAAAAATATCTTTTGTAACGGTACTTGCTCCCAATTGCTCAAATTTTAGTATGGTTAAGTCTTTGAGCTACGTTGACGTAAAGTTTTCTTGTAGTATCACATTTATTACTATTTCTATTTAAAAGCAGTCCAGTGTATTATTTCGCTATTAGTACCTATGGTAGCAAGTTCATCCAGTTGTTCTATCTTCACGTCGAAAGCACTATTTTACCATTTTTGAGTTACCAATACTAAAGTTTTTTGTAATTCAGTTTATAAAAAACTGGTCACAACCTCCACTATTTTTTTTTAAGCATGCCTTCATAATTTTCTTAAAAAATTAAAGTTTATTTTATTTGGAGCAGCATTTTATTCTACAGCTGTGTGAACGAAGAATCATTCGATGGTTGATGTAAAGAACAATAACAGTAATATAAGACATTTACGGCCCAAGAAACAGGTAGATTACTATTTATAATTTGGTCAAATTTTTACTACAGCATTATGAATAGCCATTTCAAAAGCAATGACTACTTCTTGTGGCGAAAATATAAAACTTCTACTAACGCAATATTGATAAATGTTCATAATGCATTGTCTATAAGAATTTTCGCGTTTGTCTTTCAATTAACAGAATACTAACGGAATATAATGACCATTAAAACAGCCGTGAACTCTAAACATTTGTTTAAAATCTTTGTACAGTATTAGACCTGGATCCCGCATACCAAAAAAGTTGATTAATAGCAAACTGAAAATTTGTTAATAGCTTAAGGGTGTCTAGTCGGACAAACTTTGATATATGGGAACACTGGAACAGGGGAAGTTTTAATTGTGGAATAGGTTAAAAATTTGGAACGTCAGACTACGAAAACCTTCCATGTATTCTGTCGGACAGAATTTCCAATTGATTTGTTACCATTTCATTAAACTCTCATGCAAAAATCATATTGGTATTTGTCACCATCCATATAAATAATTTTCGATTCACATAAAAATTTTAAATCACTGGCACATAAAAATCACTAAATTTTCAATCGAGTCATTCACTAATAAAAGTTTTCCCCTTTACCGTTCACACACTAATAACAACTTTCCTCTTTGACTAAACATTTCACTTATAGTGAGCTTTAAATATGTGATTATATTCTATTTTGTCTGGATACTGAATTAGTAGTTAATTGAAAGATAAATTATTGATCGTTCTCTTGATCTTCTCCCCGGAACGTTTCCAGAAACAATTAATCTCTCCAAACTATCGTCACCACTGCGAACCACGTGATCAAAGAATTGCAGAATTCGTTGCAGACATATTGTGGACAGCCTTTTTTAATCTTAAGTTGGTTTAGAATGGAAACGTTTGTCCCATGAGCTGTACAAGATATGAGCAGCATTCTTCTCCAAAGCATCAATTTTTTGACGCTCGCGTGCGCGAAGAATCCAAGTCTCTGCTCCGTATAGAAATATTGAGAATATAAGGGCATTCACCAGTCTCATCTTGATATTTTGAGAGATAGATCTGCCTTTACAAACTTTAGTTAGGCGGCTCATCGCATCTTTTGCCATACCAATATGTCTCCGAACTTCTGCTTCACAGTTACCATCGTTAGTTATAGTAGACCCGAGATAGACAAAGGTGTTTACTGTCTGGTATTCCTGTAACAAATGAGTTAGTTGATAGTGTCGAATCTGTCTACCACCATTATTTTTGTGTTAGCTTTATTGATTTTCAGACCAACTCTAGTGCTTTCGCAGGATACCAAATATTTATTGCTTATTTGCTGCTATAAGTCCATGAATATTTGTAGCTAATTGCCTGATTTTATTTAAGTAGATGAAAAAAAAAATTTAATCTTTTATGATAATCTTATGATAATCTGCTGATTTTTTGGAAAACTACACGTTAATATTTTAAACTAGCATCAAAAAAAGTACCACTTCAAAATAGGTCTGGATCCCGCGTATGTAAAAAAAAGAATGTGTGTGTACTTTGTACGCACGTAAGAAGTTATAATTCTATTATATAATTTCAACGAAATAAATATACTTAACAGTTACAATACAAAAAATTAATAATAATTACCAAAAATTAACCAAAACTTAAATACCAAATATTAAAAAAAAAAAGAAAAAAGTATCGGGATTTGAACCCGCAATCTCGCGATTTCTCGATCTCTGGTCCAATGCTCTACCAACCAGGCCATCAAGGCGCATGTTACTGACGTTTCAGATAGACATAATTACACATCACGGTGACAAGTGAAATATAAAAATAGATGTTTTATTATTTTACGCCCAACGAAGACAAATCCAAAGACACAAAATTATAATAAATAATAGATACCTTTACTAAAAAACACTAATATATTATTTTAATGGCTTATTTGCGCTGATACATAATTTGAAAGATTAGCAACTAAACGTCATACTGGCTGTGTGCGCATGCGCGCAGATTTATGAAAAATTTTACTCTCAATCGCGCCTAAAGAAGTATAACTTCAAAAAGTTGATTAATAGCAAGCTGAAAATTTGTTAATAGCTTAAGGGTGTCTAGTCGGATAAACTTCGATATATGGAAACACTGGAACAGGGACAGTTTTAATTGTGGAACAGGTTAAAAATTTGGGACGGTCAGACCACGAAAACGGCACATTTATTTTGTCCATGTTCCACTCATTAAAACGCCCATTTGGTGATACATAGCAGTCTGATTTTTGCATGAGAGTTTAATCTCTGTTCGGAGAGTTTAATTCTGTTCTGTCGGACAAAATACATGTGCCGTTTTCGTGGTCTGAACGTTTCAAATTTTCAACCTGTTCCACAATTAAAACTTCCCCTGTTCCAGTGTTCCCATATATCAAAGTTTCTCCGACTAGACACCCTTAAGCTATCAACAAATTTTCAGCATGCTATTAATCAACTTTTTTTTCATACGCGGCATCCAGACCTAAAACATTGTTGGTCTTACATTACATAAAATATGCTTGCTTCTACATATTTAAACTCACATACTATAACTTCCCTAAGAAGTTACTGCATGTTTTATTGCAGCCTCAACTTCACTCAAACAGAGAAAAGACCCTTTCAAGACCTCTCCCCAATCGTTCTAGTTTTATGGCTGAAATGTAGCTTTGTAATAAATATCCACCCTTATAGTCTAACATTTGAAATGCAATAAAAACCTATATTTTCAAATTGACTATGATCCCTGTGCCCTACATTTCGGATGTTCTTCAAGAAGACAATTTATATACATCTGTTCCATCAAAAGTCTCGTAGTGGGATGGATATATGACACTGTATGTTTTTGAATGTTCTGCAGGGGCGTACATGCGAATTTTGTATTAAAATACACTATTACCCCAGGCTGTGGGTGAAAAATAGGTCGATTTCAGGATATAATTCAGGAATTTTTGAAACCTATCAGGTGTTGTAAAGGACGATGCCAGGAATAACTTCTACTAAAATGTAACCAAAAATATTGTGCGCTTTTTTTTTAATTGCGATTTTCATTTGTAAAATTTGCAATTTTTATTGATTTTTAATTTTGTAGCTTAGGATATTGATTTTAGAGAAAAACTTTTTAATAGAAAGTTGTAGTAAATTAAAAAACCTACAATTTGAGGTACGGTAAGTTTAATTTGGTTATTTGGTTATTGCAAAACAGCCTGCGAAAAATCCAAAATGGCCGTTTTTTACAATTGCATTATTTATTGTACAAATAATTATTTTTTTTTAATGATTTTTTATTTTTTAAAGCTTTAAAATGAATCTTTCAATTTCAAACATAAAAAAAATTGTAAAGCCAGATTAACGAATTTGTTGCTTAGATATTATAAATTGTTTATCCCAGGAGGTCAAAGGTCGAAGGCTATAACTTTTTGAAAAAAAAAATCGTAGAAAGTTGGTGAAACATCTAATCTCCTAAAGAGTTATATTTTCATATTCTGATGTAAATAAATGCGTAAAACATTTTTAAACCTCTAATTTTTGGGTTTGAACATAAGGGGGCAAATTTCGTTAAAAACATTTAGAGCTGAAGCGACCCTGTACATCCTATGAGTTTTTAACTTACAGATTATTGTTGCTAAAGATGAAACAAAGATTTATAAAAAAATAAAAGCTTTCTACGACCAACTGAAGCCGAGATAATTTTTGGGTTTGAAAATAAGGGGGAAAATTTCGTTATAAACATTTAGAGCCGAAGCGGCCCTGTACATCCTATGAGTTTCTAACTTACAGGTTAAAGTTGCTGAAGACGAAACGAAGATTTATAAAAAAATAAAAATTTTCTACAACAAACTGAAGCCGAGATAATTGTTTTTTTTTTTTCTTAAGTCATAGTGCCTTTATTTATAACAATTAAGAAATTATTTTACAGTCACAGACTAAAGAAAGACTTATGTTATCTTAAAATAAAAATTATTATAAAATATAATTACATTTAATTATTAAAAATTATTTTTAAAATCGGTGCTTTTGCGAGCGGCCGAATTTTGCAAATCGCCCGGCTCGCTTCAAATACGCGCGCTCGGAAAATTTTTACGTAACTTGTATTAAATTTTGACAGAAAACAATTTAATAATATTACCATTTTAATATAGAGTCTATTTACCACTCTATTTGTTTTTCTTGATAAACTTTTATATGTGAAATTTCATTTCTGAAGAAATATTACAAAAATAGAGAGTTATCAAGTAACTCGAGGAGAATACGGTAACGCTATTTTAGCAATGGAGCATGCGCAGTATGAATATTGAATAACGGAAATGATTTTAACGTTAACGTGCTCCGTTACGGTAGGTCGGATAGCGGGCTTAAAATACGGTAACGTTAGCAGCGAATCGCACCAATTCGGCAGGACTCGGAGTGGCTCGGCCATTTCAGTTCTGTCATGTTCATGTAATAAATAAATATGTTGTGTTATGAAATTTTATTTTGTATGTTAACAGGTGTTTTGTCTTTGTTTTCTTGGCTTGGTTTTGGTTTGGTTGAGTTTAAAGTTTTAGTTCCTCTCAGCATTACTTACCAGTACAGGTATGGCCAGTTTCTGTTACAATTATATCTGGTATTCCTAACAATTGTACAAGCCTTGGAATATCCTGCTTTTCAAACCGAAAATACTGTTTGGCTTGTTCAGGTTCTAAGGTATCGAAATTAAAGACAGGATGTACATTTTGATTTTGAACGTTATTATCATTTAAAACGAGATTTAGTATTAAGTACTCTATATCATCGTCATTGGCTTCAAGTAACATTGCCTGTTCTAAGATCTCTTCCATATTTTTTAGAAAAATTTGAAATCCAAATTGTACAAAACAAGTCAAAATTACAAAATATGTATCTTGGGTGAAAAAAACCAAAAACAGAACAAATTTAAAAAAAATTTAATTATGTTGCTGTCAAATACGAAATATGACTGACAGCTGCCAACTATTAACGTGAAGCAGAAATTCAACCACTTGATAACTCTAAAATTACATATACGTTAAAACTTATACCGTAAAAAAATAGCGTTTACGTGTCAAAATAACGGATGGATAGAATTTTACTTGATAACTCTCTAATGATACATATATATGAAATATATAACTATATTTTTAATTTTTTCATTGTTATATAAATATAATAATAATAATGTTACTTCTTACTATAATATACAATATAAAACTTTTTCTTCTTGTAGTGACTATTCTTTTTGGATTTCACATATAAAAGTTTATCAACAAAAACAAATACAGTGGTAAATAGACTGTATATTATAATGGTAATATTATTAAATTGTTTTCTGTCAAAATTTAATACAAGTTACGTAAAAATTTTCCGAGTGCGCGGATTTGAAGCGAGCCGGGCGATTTTCAAAATTCGGCCGCTTGCAAAAGCACCGATTTAAAAAATAATTTTTAATAATTAAATGTAATTATATTTTATAATAATTTTTATTTTAAGATAATATAAGTCTTTCTTTAGTCAATGACTGTAAAATAATTTCTTAATTGTTATAAATAAAGGCACTATGATTTAAGAAAAAAAAAAACAATTATCTCGGCTTCAGTTAGTTGTAGAAAATTTTAATTTTTTTATAAATCTTCGTTTCGTCTTTAGCAACAGTAATCTGTAAGTTAAAAACTCATAGGATATACAGGGCCGCTTCAGCTCTAAATGTTTATAACGAAATTTGCCCCCTTATTTTCAAACCCAAAAATTAGAGGTTTAAAAATGTTTTACGCATTTATTTTCATCAGAATATGAAAACATAACTCTTTAGAAGGAGATTAGATGTTTCACCAACTTTCTACGATTTTTTTTTTCAAAAAGTTATAGCCTTCGACATTTGACCTCTTGGGATAAACAATTTATAATATCTAAGCAACAAATTCGTTAATCTGGCTTTACAATTTTTTTTTATGTTTGGAATTGAAATATCTTCATTATAGAGCCTTAAAAAATAAAAAATAATTATTTGTACAATAAATAATGCAATTGTAAAAAACGGCCATTTTGGACTTTTCGCAGGCTGTTTTGCAATAACCAATTAACCAAATTAAACTTACCGTACCTCAAATTGTAGGTTTTTTAATTTACTACAACTTTCTATTAAAAAGTTTTTCTCTAAAATCAATATCCTAAGCTACATAATTAAAAATCAATAAAAATTGCAAATTTAACAAATAAAAATCGCAATTAAAAAAAAATCGCATAATATTTTTGGTTACATTTTAGTAGAAGTTATTCCTGGCATCGTCCTTTACAACACCTGATAGGTTTCAAAAATTCCTGAATTATATCACGTTTTTTCACCCACAGCCTGGGGTATATTAGGATAAATGAGGAGGATATTAGGAGGATAAAATTAGGATCACCCTGTAATTTGGAGTTATTTTAAAAACTTTAATTTTTACCATGAATTTCGTGAAAAAAATATTGTAACTAATTGCTTTTAAATTTTTGTTGTTGTTTTGATAACCGGAATTACAAAGATCTCCTCAAAAACTAGGCAAAAGACAAGAGATTGTCTTTAATATGAGTGCCGGGTCATGAAGTGGTGCATGGAAATAAACGAGTAGATAATATGGGCAAAACAAGGCTCATGAGATACTTATGAAGGTCCAGAACCTTTCTGTGGTATCACTAAAGATGCTACGAAAAACGAGGTTCAGAAATAGTCTAAGAGCTGGTGAACCCTCCGACTAACGGTCGTCCTGTAAGGCTAGAAATTTTTCTAGTGATAATCCATAGCACACCAAGGCTAAAAACCATGACCTGGCAGGCCTCAGTGGTGCACGTGTATCTACCAGGTGAATCGAAAAGTGCAAATTTAGGGGGTAAAATAAACTGTCTCCTGTAAGGTTTAAATTTAAGTATGTGTTTGAGTAAGTCATTCAGAAGAAATGTGTACAATGACAGGCGATTCTGAAGAGCATAAGACCTTGCCAGGCGAGGGGAAAGATTAGGGGTTTTTCCTAAAATTATTCTTTTTGCATCGAACAAATTTTTTTTAGGTTTTTTAAATCATTCCAAACAGAAAAGTCTTTAGTGATTTTTCTCTTAAGGTTATAGTTTTTGTTATATAAGCGATTGAAAATTTTGAAAATTGCGAAATCGGCCATTTTTAACCCCAAATCGGACATTTATCTAAAAATTTCAATGTTGCCAAGATACGTAGATATTCTTTAAACATTGATTGATGAAATCCCGAAGAGTTTTTTGCAATAAAATATCGAAAACACCTTTGTTTTTTTAATTGCTTATCAAGCAGGTGCGACACTGTAGTATAAGTGAGGACGTTTGAGTTTGCATAAATTCATTATCTCGAGAATGGGCAAATTTCAAGAGAAATCCTCAGACAGGTCGATTTTTATTTTTAAATTAGGACTTTTTGGCATATATATAATACTAGTGACGTCATCCATCTGAGCGTGATGACGTAATCGATGATTTTTTTAAATGAGAATAGGGGTTGTGTGATAGCTCATTTGAAAAGTTATTGAATTTTCTATTCACTAATGTAAACACTAACATAATTATTTATACAGTGTGTACAAAAACATTTTTTTTTATTAAATTAACTTTGATTAAATTTGACAAATAGAAGAAATTTTTTTTTGTACACCCTGCATAAATAATTATGTTAATGTTTATATTACCGAATAGAGAATTAAATAACCTTTCAAATGAGCTATCACACAACCCCTACTCTTATTTAAAAAAATCATCGATTACGTCATCACGCCGAGATGGATGACGTCACTAGTATTATATATATGCCAAAAAGCCCTAATTCAAAAATAAAAATCGACCTATCTGAGGATTTCTCTTGAAATTTGTCCATTCTCGAGATAATGAATTTATACAAACTCAAACGTCCTCACTTATACTACAGTGTCGCACACGCTTGATTAGCAATTAAAAAAACAAAGGGGTTTTCGATATTTTATTGCAAAAAGCTCTTCGGGATTTCATCAATCAATGTTTAAAGAATATCTACGTACCTTGGCAACATTGAAATTTTTAGATAAATGTCCGATTTAGGGTTAAAAATGGCCGATTTCTCAATTTTCAAAATTTTCAATCGCTCATATAACAAAAACTATCAACTTAAGAGAAAAATTACTAAAGACATTTTCTGTTTGAAATGATTCAACAAACCTAAAAAAAATTTGTTCGATGCAAAAAGAATAATTTTAGGAAAAACCCCTAATTTTTCCCCTCGCCTGGCAAGGTCTTATGCTCTTCAGAATCGCCTGTCATTGTACGCATTTCTTCTAAATGACTTACTCAAACACATACTTAAATTTAAACCTTACAGGAGAAAGTTTATTTTACCCCCTAAATTTGCACTTTTCGATTCACCTGGTAGATACACGTGCACCGCTGAGGCCTGCCAGGTCATGGTTTTTAGCCTTGGTGTGCTATGAATTATCACTAGAAAAATTTTTAGCCTTACAGGACGACCGTTAGTCGGAGGGTTCACTAGCTCTTAGACTAAAATGGCTGAAAAGGAATCATCGAAACAAATTGAGAGCCACTCAAATGCACATCCAGACTAAAACAATATTCAGAATATTGATAAAACTCTCGAATAATTTGTCCAGTATTGCCCTTCTCCAAATTTTTTAGGTTTATCTAATAAAAGATGGCAAGATAGTTGGAAGTCGACGTCACAAATGTGACTACAGCCTTAAAATCGAAGAGAAAGAGAGATAATGCTTAAGAAGTAGAAGAAGAAGAAGAAGAAATATGTGTACGACGGTAATAATTTACAAGTCGACAGGATTTTTGACCCTTCGCTTCGTTATCGAACGTATTCGCTTCGTATCTGTTTAGTGTACAGATAGCGAATGATCGATAACGAAGCGAATGGTCAAAAATCGTGGTCGATACGATTAGACGCTACCGCACGTATATTTTTCCAAATTTTTGAAATGTTCGATCCAAACTTTGTCACACTATATATTTTTCACACTATACAGGGTGTCCCCGAAAATAGTGCGTTCGTTAAAGGTATAGGTAGAAGACACCATGTAGAGCAAAAAAGTCTTGTAACATTTTTTTCTAGATGCAACCGTTTGGCTAAAAAACCAAAATACATTTTGGTATGCAAATTAAAATCTGACAACTATGTATACAAAAATCTAAACATAGACAATCACAATTCAAAAATAGTTGCAGCATTTTAGCCATAAATATTTACATTAAACCCTGCATTCATCCTAAACAAACAAAAAAATTCTTGTTTTGTTGGATTTTCAAACATGGGGTGGTACAATTATTATTTTGCAGGTGTACCTGTCTGACCTACAATTTGTGGTGTCAATAAACTAAATCACAAACAGTTCTTGTACAGTGATGCCAAATTAGTTAATTTTATGAAAATATTTATTTATTTATTTATACGGGCAAGCCCAATTCGGTAATACATTAATAAGATATTGATAATTACAGTGTTGAATATATAAGAATAAAATGAGAGAGTACAAAACATTTAAAAAGACATGACAAAGTAAAATAATTACAAAACATTAATTACTAACAAGTAACAAGGTTATGACATTGCTAAATATTTAATTTGGTTAAATGGTTCTTAAAAACATCAACAGAGTTACCAAAAAGTAAAAGGTCACCTAGGGAGTTAGCAAGTCTTAGTGTTCTAGGAACAAAAGTAAAATATGAGTAATTATATCTATGAAAAGAAATATGAAAGGTTTGAATTTGTCTTGTTGATCGTGGTGGAACAAACAACAATATTTTAGCAAGGAGTTCAGGGCAGTAATATATGCCATTGATAATATTAAACAATACTGTAAGATCTTTACGCTTCCTACGGACATCCAGAGAAGAGATATTCAAAAATCGTTCCATATCTGTATAATTATAATTGATGTGTTTTTTGAACCCAATATATCTAAGAAAATTATGTTGAACACTATTAAGTTTGTTCTTGAGGTGTAAATAATGTGGGGACCAAACTGGAGAACAGTAGTCAAGGTGCGTCCTGACTAAAGAACAATAGAGCATTTTAATAGCGAACACGTTCGTGAAATCACGAGTTGTCCTTTTAACAAAGCCAAGCATTTTCATGGATCTTTGAGTAATATTGTTGATGTGATGGTTAAAGCTCACAGAGGAATCAAGAATAACACCTAAATCTTTAATTGAGTCTACCGTATCCAATAATTGATCATTTAAGGTATAATTAAATACTGATAAATGATGATTCCGACAAAACCGGATAATGTGACACTTGTTGACATTCAAATCCATCCCATTATCAAGACACCAGTTGGCTAAATTATCTAAATCTGATTGCAATGATATTGCATCAACTTGATTATTAATGATTTGATAACATTTAAGATCATCAGCGAATAAGAGAGCAGAAGTGTTAGAGAAGCAGGTGACGATGTCGTTAATATACAGGTTAAACAAAAGTGGACCCAAATGAGAGCCCTGAGGTACACCAGAGGTTACTAGAAAAGTGTTGGAGTAATGATGATTAACCCCAACCTGCTGTGTTCTATTAGTTAGGTAACTGCCCAGCCACTTCAACACAGAACCTTCTATGCCATATAATTTGAGCTTATGTAACAAAAGATCATGGTTCACCCTATCAAAAGCCTTGGAGAAATCAGTATACACTGAATCAATCTGCAACCCCCTCTCCAAAGCTTCAGACAAGGTATCAACATAAAGCAACAAACTAAGTTCTGCTGATTTACCACAAGAAAATCCGAACTGTTGAGAATTTAGTATCCAAGAGCAGTCATAATTAAGGTAATCAGTAACAATACTCTCAAATACCTTGGGAATTGTGCCGAGAATAGAAATAGGACGATAATTCGTTATGTCAGCTTTATTACCTGCTTTGTAAATTGGAGTGACATAGGATAGTTTCCAAAAGTCAGGAAATTCCCCCAACTGAAGGGATTTATTAAAAATATGATAAAGCGGCCGAGACAGAATAAAAGAGAATTGTTTAAGAAAAATGGGAGAAATACCATCTGGCCCAGGTCCCTTATTGACATTAAGAGTTAAAAGTTTTTCGTATATTTTTGAAATTGGTATAATATAGGAAGATACACAGACCTTAGACTGTATTAAATTGTCATTATGCTTAAGAGTTTTATTACTAAAAACTGAAGAGAAATGGCTAGCAAATAAATTTGCAATATCGTTGCCATTAGAGGCTAGTGTATTGTTGAGTGACATTGAGACAGGCATACTATTATTTTCTTTCTTACTGTTTACAAATTTCCAAAAATTTTTTGGATTAGCTTGGATCGAAATCTCAGTTGAATGTATATAATTAGCATAACAATTTTTTGATAAAATTTTGCACTGAGCTCTAAGTTGACTAAAACCTGCATAATTCTCAGGAGACCTGTTACTCTTGTAAATTAAATGGGCAGTCTTTTTGTCACGTATTAATTGTGTAAGTTCACTAGAATACCAACCAGGAAATTTCTTTGTACAAACTTTTTTCAATGAAACATACATATTAAGCACACAGTAAAGAATATCATAGAAAGTACCTATCATTCATAGAAAGTTCTTTATCACTTATGAGACTGTCCCAATCAATTGCTTCTAAGTATTGATAAATGCAAGGAAGATTAGTTCGCTTATATGGCGATTATAAGTTCGCTTATATGGCGAACAATGTAATTTTTTTTGGAACCGGTAAAAAATGCTATATGACTTTTTTATTCTATATTCTGTATTATATCCATACCTTAAAGGAACGCACCATTTTCGGGGACACCCTGTATATTTATATTGCGAGTAGTAAGGACGGCGAGAGACGGTTCCCCAATAGGATGACCATCAGTGGGAAGATCACGCAAAAGGTGGACTGACCTTACTGGACTGAACTTACTGTAGGCACATTGAAAAAGAGACAGAGTCATGACTACATAAAAAGAAGAAAAGGAAGAATAAGATATTTATATTGCAGGACATATACAAAAAAGAGATATTGCCGGACAGGCAGACAAACAGATTGAGGAACAACGACACGATATGATGCCAAATGACAGATAACAGATGTAGTCCAATCAACAGCCATTTTCTCGTGGAATTTTGAGAATCAAGGTCGATTTCCTTGAAAATTTGGATTTAGGCAGTAATTATAACCTTTGTCAAAATCTACCCTACGCTCAACCGGGCTTTTGTACTGGGGTTGAAAACAAGCCCATCTAGGGGATGAAAATTGTTTCAATCAAAATAACTATGGAAGTCGATAGATTGACCAATTCTGACTAAATTTTATTTCATAAAATTTTTTTGCAAAGTTGATACTTTCCAAATTATAAAAAAAATTAATTTTAGAGAAAAAATCATTATGAAAAACATTGTAGCTGTTAAAGAAACAAAAAAATTCGAGTCAGAAAGACCTATGTAAACCCAATAACGACTGAGTCATTGCTCTTTAAAGGATGGTTATTTTCGAAGAACATCGAAATGGAGAACTTTCAATCTTAAATAACTCGAATGTGGTTCAAATAAGCTCTGACAAAATTTTTTTGCATAAAAACTGACTGACTTATGCGGAGAATAATGTCGCTCTCTGCTTTTTTCTTTTTGAAATGTAAAAAATGAAACCTTTGTCATTACAATCCTAATAAAATATGAATAGCTTCCCACTTGAAATTAACTTTATTTTGGTATAATTGATACGACCCATGTGATTTGACTGGTTTGAAATGCTTAGTTTAGAAAAAATACACACACTCAAAAATGTTTTGCATAATGTAATATTTTCAAAATTATCCACCAAATCTGGTTAAATCTATTTTTTAACAAAATACTTTATTATATATTATATAAAATTGTATGTTTTGAAAAAAACAATAAACAAAATTTAAAGGATAAACAATATATTATTATTATTTATAATATGTATTATAAATATATTTCTTTAAATTTGTACAGATACAGGAACTAATACTTAATATTCCGTATTTCCACCTCTTGCACCAATGCAGGACTGAATGCGATGTCTCATGCTTCTTTTAAGTGTATTAATGTAGTTCTGGTCCATGGTGCCCCATTCTTCAATCGCTGCTATTCTAAGGTCTTGTAGTGTCCTTGGGGGTGGCTGCCGAGACTGAATTTTTCTTTTGAGCATATCCCAGCCGTGATCAATGGGATTGAGGTCAGGTGAGCAAGGTGGCCATTGTAATCCGACGATATCTTCTGTCTCTAAAAGATCTGCCACATGTCTCGTACGATGGGGAGGCGCATTGTCGTCCATAAAAATAAATTCTGGACCAACAGCTCCTCGCCACAAGCGTACAACAGGCCTAAGAATGGTATCAATATAAATTTGTCCATTCATATTACCAACAATAGGAATTAAAGGAGTTTTATTATTTAGCATGATGCCGCCCCAAAACATTATGGAGCCACCTTGATATGGGACTCTTTGGAGAGCTTGGTTAAGTCTATCCTGTCGATTTGGTTTCCTCCAAATCCTAATTCGGCGATTATCCGACAAAAGGCTAATTTTAGTTTCATCAGAAAATAACACGTTTCCCCATCTGTTGTCATGCCATTGTAAATGTTCATTGGCCCATTCCAGTCGAGTCCTTTTCTGCTCTAACGTAAGCTTTGGTACAAACAATGGTCTTCTTGTAAATAAATTTGCCGAATATAACGTGTTTCTAATAGACTGATCGCAAATTACAATATTATGAGCTTGCTGAAGCTCTCTTCTAATAGCTGGGGCAGTCATAGAGGGGTTTCTCCGGGCAGTTAACGTTAAAAAGCGTTCTTGGACATTGGTAGTAATTCTGGGTCTTCCGCTTTTTGGACAATCGCTAACAGAATTCGTCTCTCAATATTTTTTCACACTCCGAGACACATCACTCTGATTAATTTTAACGAGAACAGCAACGTCGACTTGTGTGTGGCCTTCCTCAATCAAAGTAACGATTCTAGCTCTGTTGAACTCAGATATCACTTGTCTATTCATATTGTTCACTACAAAGTGAATAAAACGCAAACCAATTTTTACAAATATCAGTTTTCGAAAACTGATGAACGCAATATGAATACTGAGAATATTTGCGACGATTAAGAAACAAAAAACAAGCAATAAAATACATTATTTTAGTAGACAAAAAAAATAAGTTCAAAAAATTTTAAATGAGAAACGTTCAGTGACGTTACAGATAATATGCAAAACATTGTTGAGTGTGTTTAGTTGATTAAATTGAAAACGACATTTTTATAATTTAAAAAAAAAGTGCATTTTTTTAGATAAATCTAAAAGTATTCATAACATAAAAAAATGTTTCTTTTACTGAAAATTTTGATTTTTTTTGTATCATGAATACTTTTAGGTTTATTTAAGAAAAATGCACTTTTTTTAATTATAAGAATGTCATTTTCGATTTAACCAACTATTTTTTATAAACCAAGCACTCCAAACCGGTCAAATCACATGGATCGTATTAATTACAGTCAAACCTGCCATATCCGGATCAATGTGGCGACAGACCGATCCGGATATGAAAAAATCCGGATCACTACTTCTTTTACAGTCTCTGAAACGTTTTCTCCTTCATACATTCCAGTAATCAACGCCGTCAATAACTTTCGTCGATAGATACGTTTTATAGATTCTTAATACATTATTTCGCTATCTTTTAATTCTTCTTTTAGTGCGTTGTCCAACAGCAGGACTGCCTTTCTCAGTAGATTTCAGTAGATCCGGACGGCGCAGAACCGTCCGGATATGGGGAGGTCCGGATATGACAGGTCCGGATATGGCAGGTTGTACTATATATCTAAATAAAGTTAAGTTCAAGTGGGAAGCTATTCATTTCTATTAGGATTGTATTGATGAGGGTTGAATTATTGTTTCATTTTAAAAAGAAAATTGCGACTTTATTTTCATTATAGGTCAGTCAGTTCTTATGCAAAAAACTTTTGTCAGTTTATTTGAAAGGTTTTTTAATGAAATTTAGAAGATGTCACGTAAGTTTTTTTTTTAAATTGCACCACATTCGAGTTATTTGAGATTGAAGGTTCTCCATTTCGAGATTTTTTAAAATAACCATCTTTAAAGAGCAATAACTCAGTCGTTATTGGGTTTACATAGGTCTTTCCGACGCGAATTTCTTTATTTTTTTATTGGCCACAATTTTGTTCCTCATGATTTTTTCTATAACATTAAATTTTTTTAAGTTATTCATGAACAACGGTTATAAAACCTGAGTTATTTCAATGAAAAATGCATAGTTTCAATCGCTAATAACTTGTAAAGTATTAATTCTGCAAAAGAAATTTATAACGATTTCCATAATTATTTTAATTTAAAAAAAATTTATCCCCTAGGAGGGCTGCTTTCACCCCCAGGGCAAAAGCCCGGTTCGGCATACGATAGATTTTGAAGAAGATGGTCAACCGTGCTTAAACCCAAATCTTCATTAAAATCGGTGTTGATTCTCAAAATTCCAAGGTTTTACAGTTTTTTTACCGCTGATGAGTGGTCTGATGAGTCCTTAAGAGCAAACAGTAGCGATCAACAAGTAGCAACAAACTCGTTCCAAGATTGCGGCTCTAATTTTGAATATTTTGTCGAGATATTTGGCACACATATTCGTAATATAATAAAGAATGGCGGTACATAGCCCAATTTCAGAAATATGTTAGTACGTGGAAATTACTCTATAACTAAGTAAAATATTGAAAAAAGGAGCCTGTATATCTATTAAGAAAGACAAAAAATGATATGAAATCCTAAAACTGATAATACAGGGAAAGATAATAGGTGGAAGGAGTATAGGAAGAAGGAGAGTGTCATGGTTAAAGAATTTAAGGGACTGGTTTAGATGCAGTTCTATAGAACTCTTTAGAGCAGCGGTGGATAGAGTAAAGATAGTGATGATGATATCCAACCTCCGATTTGGAGACGGCACTCGAAGAAGAAGAAATATATTTTATTTTATTCATTTTAAACTGTCTATAATTATCTTAAATATATTTACTTTATTTTTTAACTTGTGTTTTATTGAGTCTGTCGTCATGAAAGAGCTACCCGTTTACAAGTCGATATTTGAACTATTCGTGTAACTTTGCGTCGATTTATATTCGATTTCCCTAGTTTTGAGTCATTTTTGCCAAACTTCTGGCCCTAAATTTTTAACCGGAAATAACATCAAACACGGAACCAAATACTCGAGCTCGAATTTTTAATACGCGATGATTTATATATAACATGTACTATTTCTGCCGCTATAATGTGGCACTTCCGATTACACCTTGTCAACCGGAAGTGATATAAGAATTGGAAGTATATAGTTATTCTCGTCTTGCTAAGGCGTCTCTTGTAATATATCGCCTGCACTATTTCGGCGCCTTTAAAACAGTACTTACAGTTGCAACTATGGAACCGAAAGTTTAAATTTCTTACCTCTAGCACCATCTTTGAGTTACTCGACGCATAATTTGTCATTCTGTCAGTTATAATAACGTATAAATTATATTCACGGGCAGACAGACGGACGCACAGACACAGATAGGTATGAAACCGGCAGTATATATTTGTTTTCGTCTTGCTAAGGCGAGTCGAATAACATATCGCTTGTACTATTTTGGCGACTTTAAAACAGTACTTCCAGTTGCAACTCTAAAACCGGAAGTCTGAAGTTCACTGTCAAACCGCCAAATTTCTCAAATTTAGTACCATCCTTGGGTTATAAGTTTCCTTTTAATACCTAATTTTTGTCATTCTGTCTGATCTAATGACGGAAAACTTGTATTTACAGTCTCTGGGACAGACAGACACAGACAGTTCATGGTTTTCACATTTTTTTTTTCAAAATGGGTGAAATAGTATACTGTACAAGTGAGAAAAAAGACATATTTCTCACGAGTGCAGAAGTTTGTGGGCACGAGTCGAGGCACGATGTGAGTGCAGCAAATCAAGCGAGGGAGTAATATGTCATTTTCTCATGTGTTGTACACTGTAGGTACTTTTTCTATGGGTGCGGTTTTGTCAAGAGTTCAAACTTCAAAATTAAATAATTTAATTAAATAATTAAATAATATTATTAAAATTTATATACGTTATTTATTTAAAATTCTAATTAGCAGTTATTTTTGAGCAGTTTTGAAAGGTCATTCCTGGTAACTTTTGCTTCAACATATTTTATTTGACAACATTAATTGTGTTTGTATTATGCATATTACCATGGAAACGGCTATCATATATGTATGAAATCCCGCGGAAAACTAATGAGAAAAATTATATCTCATTGCAATGGCCGACTTTTCCCACTGCGTGAAAAATTTTTCGTTTTGACTGTATACAGAGTGTAACAAAATTACAGGTCATAAATTATACCACATATTCTGGGACAAAAAGTAGATCGATTTAACCTAACTTACCTTAATAAAAATGTGCACGTAAAAAAAGTTACAGCTCTTTGAAGTTACGAAATGAAAATCGATTTTTCCAATATATCAAAAACTATTCGAGATTTTTTATTGAAAATGAACATTTGCTATTCTTATGGCAGGAGTATCTTAAAAAAAATTATAGTGAAAGTTGTGCACCCCATACAAATTTTATGGAGGTTTTGTTCCCTCAAACCCCACATACTTTTGCGTACGTTCCAATTAAATTATTATTGTGGTACCATTAGTTAAACACAATGTTTTTAAAACTTTTTTGCTTCTTAGTACTTTTTCATAAAGCCAGTGTTTATCGAAAATATTTTGACTATTTGTCAAATCCACCACATTTTTGTATAGGGTTACGTATGACTATAGAGACCTGGTAATATCATGAAAATTTACATTTTTAGGTAGGTTTTGAACAAATTAAAAAAAAAGAAGCCATATCTCGATAAAAGATGCCTTGTCGAAAAAATAGTAAGACACAAAAAAGTTTTAAAAACACTGCGTTTAACCAATGGTACCACAATAATAGTTTACAAAACCCCCATAAAATTTTTGGGTTAACATATTACAAAAAAAACCGCATCTCGATAAAAACTAGACTATCGAAAAAATACTAAAAGTCAAAAAAGTTTTAAAAATATTGTGTTTAACTAATGATACCACAATAATAATTTAATTGGAACGTAAGCAAAAGTTTGGGGGGTTTAATGGAACAAAATCCCCATAAAATTTTTATGGGGTGCACAAATTTCACTATAATTTTTTTTAAGATTTTCTTGCCATAAGAATATCACTTGTCCATTTTCAATAAAAAATCTCTAAGAGTTTTCGATATATGGAAAAAAATTGATTTTCATTTTGTAACTTTAAAGGGCTGTAACTTTTTTTACGTGCACATTTTTTACTAAGGTAAGTTAGGTTAAACCGATCTATTTTTGGTCCCAGAATATGTGATTTAATTTACGACCTGCATTTTTGTTACACCCTGTATAAGTAGTGACAGAAGTTGCACATTGTATTGTATAGCATCTGTAGAAAAACTAAATTTTTCATATTTTGTATCAATATTCATGCCAATCCTGAAAGTCTATTATACAAACCAAATCTCGTTTATTCCACTACAGTGACAAACAAATCCAGCGAACAGAATATTTTTTATGTTCACATACTTATACAGGGTGTTTCATTAATAATTGTCCATATAATAACTGGAGAAACTTTAGCACAAAATACGAAGATTTAACCTAAAACACTTAAATAAAATGTGGTTCCTTACTGAGTTACAGGGTGTTTTATCTAAAAATTTAAAAATTATTTTTGTTCAGCATTTTAAAACTATTCGACGTATACTTTTCATACTTGGCAGGTAGTATAGATACTGTACAAACTACTAAATTATGTTAAACAAACGTTTCTGGCTATTACCAGAGGCGTACGACGGGGGAAAGTGAATGGTTGACCCTTTCCAAATTCTACGCCACTAAAATTGCTATTTTAGTTCAATTTTTGTATTCTCCAATACTTTCTATGCAAATAATATACTCTTCATTCCTAACGATTAAGTCATTAGTTTTCGAGATATTTGAAGTTAAAAATGAAACGACACGGTTATTTTGATTAATGTATTTTGTCGCTTCATTTTTAATTTCAAATATCTCGAAAACTAATCATTTTATCGTTACGAATGAAGAGTACATTATTTTCATAAAAAGTATTGCAAAATAAAAAAATTACACTAAAATAGCAATTTCATCAGTGGCGTAGAATTTGGGAAGGGTCAACCAGCCACTATCCCTTGTCGTACGCCTCTAGTAGTAGCTAGAAACGGTAATTTATCTTAATTTAGTACGATTCACAGTACCTGTACTTTCTGCCAAGTATGATAAGGATACGCCAAATAGTTTTAAAGTACTGGGTACAAATAATTTTTATATTTTAATCGTATGAATCATATCATAAAATAATCAAAATAACTGTGTTGTTTCATATTTAACTTCAAATATCTCGAAAACTAATGACTTTATCGTTACCACTGAAGAGTATATTATTTACGTAGAAAGTATTGGAGAATGTAAAAATGGCATTAAAATAGTAATTCCTCCAGTGGCGTACAATTTGAGAAGGGTCAACCATTCACCATCCCCTGTCGTACGCCTCTGGTAGTAGCTAGAAAAATGTGTTTATCATAATTTAGTAGGGTGTCTAGTAGTCGCACTTTATGCCAAGTATGGTAGTGATACGTCGAATAGTTTCAAAATGCTGAGCAAAAATAAATTTTTAATTTTTTAGATAAAACACCCTGTAACTCGGTAAGGAACCACATTTTATTTAAGTTATTTAGGTTAAATCTTCGTATTTTGTGCTAAGGTTTCTCCAGTTACTATATGGACAATTATTAATGAAACACCCTGTATAAATACTTATCAAATATAAAAGATGTACGTGCACAATCCATCGTAGCCATTACAATCCGATTCAAATTACTTCTGTAAATCTCAAAATTATTTCCGGTGGAACGTTTTTCCTTATACGAATTTTAATATTAAATCCTTTTTATCCTTTGTAAATTAGAACACGATTTTGGGAGATATGATAAAAAATGACACGATTCCACAAAGTTGGGTTGGGGCGTGTGAGCGCAATCCACGGCCGCACTTGGAATGTGACAAAATGAAAAACGCCAAATTGGGTTTTACCGGATGTGTGTTTGACTCGGGCAAATCGAGAACTTTTGCTATGATTGAAAAGTGAAATTCTGAGCTTTGCAAAAAGTTATACAAAACTAGTTACATAAAATTGAAGAAGATAGCGAAAGTAACCAAAAGCTATACTGCAGTACTGCCGTGCTAAGCCCAAAGGCGGGAACTGATTTTTTATCGAAAATGAGATTTTTGTATTTTTAGGTAGAATAGGGTATTTAGTATATATCTATAAAGTCTTTGGAGTTGTAGAAGCATTATATTTTAAATAAAATTGCAATTTTGTTAGCGGTATTTACACTTTTCAGTTAAAATACTAAGCCATTTGGCGGCAAATGTTAAATACTATGGCGTTTTGACGGTATCTGCTACAGTTGCCGTCGATATACCTTAGCATATGGCACTTACTGCTAATCTACTTTCAATAGTGCTACGCCTACATTTAGAAACCGCCAAATCGCCTTAGTATTACAAAATAAATTCGGCCTAACTTTACAAGGTTAAATTATTGTGTTAGTTAAAGGAGTTGTGTTAGTAAAAGAAATAATTAGCGTGGATGGTAACAACTTTTCGAGATTATTATATATATTGAAATGTATTTTCATTTTTGTTTATAGTATTTCAAGAATTAACCAATTATGTTGTCCTAAACAATATGAATCTGCGCCAAGTGGATAATTTATATCTTGAATTAGGCAGTAAGATATTTTCATATTTAAAAAATATGTCTTTTTTTTAATTAGGTTTTAAAAACTTAATAATATATTATCCACACGCTGTCCACAAACATTTTTAGAAAAAGAGACTTCAAATATTTTGTTTTTTTAGAAAATCAAGTAGAGTCGAGTAAGAGTTGTGAAACACGAGGTGAAACCACTGAAGACAATATTGTAGAAAGAGAAAAATTTATTGTAAAGCAATTACAAGAGGTGGAAAAAATTATGTTCAGCCTGTACAGGCGCAAGGTTTGTTTCATACTTAAAGTTTTCTGTATGTTTAATACCCTTTGTTGGACGTACATGGGATTAGCAGTCCCATTGATTGCATTTTTTTTGTTTAAATACAAGCTATTATCATTGTTTAACTAGACAATGTCTAGTAGTCTAGTTATGCAATGCTATTATAGATACGACATTGTAGATTTGGGATATCTTTACTTAATTTTTTTGAGAATCTTTTACCTAAGTTTTATACAAAAATGCTGGTTTTATTCCTTTATAAATTTTCTAAGAATGCGTCAGGTACCTGAATAATGATCCAAAAATTTGTTTGCATATTTTAAAAATCTTTTATATCCCATAAGTAGGTATTTTTCGGTCTAAAAGACAATGCCATCATATTTTAATCATAACATATAACTAGTTTGTACAATACAACTAATAAAATGTTAAAATTTGCCCTAATTACTGTAAGTAATGGTATTTACCCGAAAATTCCACACCTGTAATTTTGAACCAATCAAAATACGTTATTTTGACAGATCACCATGGCAACGGAGGTATTTTATCGGAAATTTTTTGCTCGTGGGGTACCCAACAGCGAATTATAGTGGAAATTTTTTGACGTTTACAATAACAGAACATTTTTGACAGACTGGTTTTTATTTGTTTACATAATTTAGTTTTGATTCATTTTATATCACTTGTAGTTACTCAAAACTTATGTAAAATTGAAGAATATACTATTTTCTATCTTGAAATGGTATTCCCATGCAACTACAATGAGTAGAAATTACGAATTTGAAAGCCTAAATAATTGCTGACAAAGCTATGGCGCGCTATTAATCTGTTCATGCAGCTTTGGATTTTCAAATGCAAATTTGGTGTGGAATTTTCTTACCGAATACCACGCGAAGTCAAATTAATATCCGGAAATTTTTTTTGATCATGAATATTTTTAGAAAATTTCCTTCGTCTGCGACTCGGGAAATTTTCAAAATATTCATGATCTCAAAAAAATTTCCGGAAATAATTTGACCTCTAGTGGTATTACTAGTGAATATAATATTGTGAAATACCCAATAATATAACAATGCATAATAATATTAGGGTAGGTCTCGGCGATCATAAAAATCTTAAATGCTCTATAACAACCTGTCGTAAAATAGCAAACCTTTGTCGCTAAGAAACAAAATAAAAATAGCTGAGAAAGTCAAAAGTATGGTTTACAATCACATTCACAGTTTTGAAGAATTCTTTAAAACGCTTAACATCAGCAGGTGTTTAAACATCTATAACAATCTCGAACGGATTCTGTTTTTTCCTAGTATAAGTACAGTTCTGCCCAAATTATTAGACGCACTATAAAAGATTTTATAAAAAATTTTAATTATGAGGTAATACCATTGTAATACTAAATAGGTGTTGTGTATGTACCGGACACAAGGTATGTTGTTCGGTTGTCTATTAAATTGTCTAAATTGAATCACAAATAGAACATTAATATTAATGAACCAGTATAATATATTATAACATATTATTTATTTATTGACTCTTGAAAGAAAACAGATATAACGACAACTAAATATTGTCAATTTGTTGTTGTCATATTGTGGCTCAACAAAATAATAACATTTAATAGTACTTTAATTCTTTCAATTTAATAAACTGTAATACACAGAAAAGCTTTTTATTTCATATCAATCACAACTGTAAACCACATACCGCTAATAGGCTTAGTTTTATAGTAAGTTTTGATAAAACGTTTTAGCGGTATCTACCTCTTTTTATATAAAACTTTGTTTTAAAATAATATAATTAATGGTTCCCTTAATAAACTGGGGCATATATGCATGCATTAAAACTATTAGCTAGTCCATAAATCCCTAACGGGCCAAAATTTTAGCATTCAATTTTGAAATCGATTTTGCCACCATGTTATCAAAAGTTACCGCCTTTGGGCCTAGCACGGCAGAGTAGTGGTATTACAATTTCTTTAAAGCTGAGACTTCTGAGATGCTACGTATTCTCCGTATTATTTTATTGGTTGGATGCTTGGACACCTTGGAGACTTGGGTTTTAAATACAATTGAAGTTAGAAAACGGCAATATCTGGGACATGTCATGGGCGAGCGTTATAACTTGTTGCAATTATTAATACAAGGAAGAATACAGGGTAGAAGGAGTCGTGGAAGAAGACGCATCTCCTGGTTAAACAATTTGAGATCTTGGTTTAACTGCACTTCTGATGATCTCTTTAGAGCAGCGCTATCGAAAGTACGAATTGCCATGATGGTTGCTGACCTTCTTAGAGGAGATATTATATGAACAAGAAGAAGAAGATTCTACAGAACCCGATAAAAATACAACAAAAACAAGAAATTTGCAGCATTAAAAAAAATGGAGAATTAATATCAGAATCAAAACAAATAGTTAAAAGATGGAAACAACACTTTAAAGAAATTGTTAGAAAACACAGATATTGTTAGAAAATCTTCTAACATATCGATAATTATAATTTCACACACATCACACACTAAATCCGAGAAAATACCGCATTTCCGTTGGCGGTTTTTGAGTCTTTGATAAAAGGAGTCCTGTACAAACGGTCGATGTTAAGATATATCTTATTTTTCACAGTTTCAGCCGAAATAAAAACAGTTTTATATTCTAATTTCACCATGTGTGGACCGTTATAATTGGAACTAGAAACTCAAGTTGTTTCGCTGTTGAATTTATGTTTCCCAAAATTAATAAAGCTCCTTTGTGATACCGGACCGCATTATATTATAAGATATTGTTTACTTTAAAACTTAAATTTAACATTAAACATTGGCGTTTGATAAATTGATTTCCGCTCTTACTGAGAAACCCGAAAGAAAGAAGAATTCTTATGCTGTCATTTAGTTTAGTTCTTCAGTGAGTTATTAGCCACCCTCCGAGCTAATCGGTTACGTTCTAGCTCAGATGGTACTTTCCCTTATTATTATTCATACGCTTTACCACTACACGGTTATTCACGCGAATTATTTATCTCGAATTTTTTATTATTCACATGCTGGACTCTCAAATCGAGGATCACTTTACTCTCAATTCTGCATAGCAAATGTATGTAATGTTTTATATTAAACCCAGTAATATTTATATTGTACAGTGATTATCAATAGTGATTGTGTTGAATAATAAAATAATTATCTCATACGTTTATTCATCATTTCAACACCGATTTACACCTTGCTTCGACTCGACAAAGATTATCAGAGTGTACATGATCAACCACTACAGAAACTGGTCCCCGTCTTCTGTGAAGGACAAGAAATATTCACCAGGTCCATTTAACAATTCGTAAAGATTTCTACACAGATATAAAACAAGAAGATATTAATAAAGAGCAAAATAATATATTTAAAGGAAACACTGAAAACGGAATAAAAGAAGAACTGAAAGAAGCAATAAATAAACTTACGTGCATAGAAATCAGCCCACTTAAAAATTTGGTCATTTTTTGACCATTGTCTTTTTGAGACATTGTCTCATATTTCCTAAACCTGTTGGCCGATTTAAGTGATTATTTAAACATGTTATAGCCTGATTCCTTAACAATACCACTGTAGTAATATTGTTGCTAAACAGGTAAATTTTCATTATATAACGGGTGTACCAATCAAACTGTTTTTTTTTCTCAAAGTTCGCATCACCCTGTGGAATATTCTAGCATTTATAAAATACTGAAATTAACACCCAGCAATAGCCTCAGGTTTTCTTAACATTTTGTTTTTTATTCATTCGTTCATGTTGGATAATAAAAAAGTTAGGTACTTTAACAACTACACATGCTCTTCATCAATACACGTTTAGAATCCTGAGTAAGCTTCTTATCTTTGAGGAAGTTAATGTACTTCCAGTAAGTTCTGTTCCCTGCCAGGACTATTTCATTGGTTACTATGCTTCTATCATTAGTACCATTAACTGAGTCCCTTAGATATTTAAAGTTTTCTACCTTTTCAAACACATATTCGCCAATATCTAACCTTGTTAAATTAACTGTATTTTTTCTTGAGCATATTAGATATTTTGTTTTGTTTTTATTTATTGCCAAACCTCAAACCCCTTTCAGATGCTTTCTTACACAACTTCGCTAACTCTTCCTTTAAACTGTTTTTGTTTCTTCTTCAAGTTTCTTAATCTTCATATCTAATCTTTATATTTTCGTAATCTTTATATCTTTCATTGGGATAATATCTAGGTTTTTCATATCTTCAATTACCTCGGGCCTTATTAGGCTATCAAATGCTTGCTTGAAATCTATGAAAAACATGAATTGATATCATATTCGTTTATTCGTAACACTTCTCAATTGAATTTGTGATTATGTGTATTGTAGCTATTGTTGACTTTTCCTCTCTAAATCCTTGCTGGTAGTCTCGTATTTTAGTTTCAGTGCATTTTGAATATTACATTTGTGATAAACTGAAAAACGCCAAATTGGGTTTTACCGAAGGTATGTTTGACTCGGAAAAATCGAGAACTTTTGTTAGGGTTGAAACGTGATATTGTGAGGTTTATGCCGGAAAGTTATACAAAACTAGTTACATAAAATGGAAGAAGATAGCAAAAGTAGGTAACCTAAAGCTATGCTACAGAACCCTTAAGACGACAAAAACACAAATAACAAGACATATACAGCATTAAAGATAAGAATGAAGTATTGAGATCCAAAACACCAAAAAATAAATCATCATCAAAAGATAATCACTTTGAAGAACTATTAAGAGGTATATACCAAGACGACATTGATGAAGAACAAAAAAATATATTGCAAAAAAAACACAGAAAACTCATTAAAAGACGAAGAACTAGAAGAAGCAATAACGGCATTGAAATATGGAAAAGCTCCTTGAGTGGATAGAATAACAACAGAAATTATAAAAAACATAGGGAACATTGGAAAACAATATTATAACCGATATATGCAAATATGATAATACGCAATATGATAATACGCAAATATAACCGAGTATAATGAATAAAATATGCAAACATATGCAAAAAAAAAGAGATAAGTGAGAATGTAATAACTACTGATGATTGACGTTGTTATGCACATTTACGAGACACTCCAAAAAATAATAAACAAACGATTAAGAGTAATGACAGGACACAATTACAGTCAAAACAAAATAGACGAAGCACACAGTGGATTTAGAAGTGATAGAAATCTACAGAATCATGTCTCTACTTTAAAACGGCTAACACAAAATACAATGCAAGAGAGAACGAGAATATACGTAGCATTTATTAACCTATAGAATGCCTTCTTTAAAGTACCAAGACAAAAAGTCAAAAAATATAGGACAATAATGCCGTAGTTAGTAATAATACATCAGGTAGGTACGTTTAAAATGAATGGAGGTTTAAGACAGGGAAGAGCACTTAGCCCAACACCGTTTCTAATACATACAACCAAACTTATATGGAATCACCAAGTATTTCAAAGTAATATTTATTTCTTTTGAAAAAGCTTGTTATTGTTGCGAAGAATAAAGGTTTTTATTAAGAATAAACAAATCGATAAGACAACCAGATATAGTACAACTCGGTACGGTATATGTTATTTGCTTGAGTTGAAAATTGAACGAAAAGAAATAAACAATCTTTTGCGTTCAAAAACGAAAATATGCCTCCTGTGGGGTTATAGAACTTACAACGGGGAAATATTATATTGGTATTGTACACCGAGAGAACAATTTCTTTTCTCCTAAAACACCGATTTCTTTGAGCAATATTTCTTAAAAGTTAACATATCCTATTAACATAAACACACCGGTTCACATATAAAGAAACTAGTTTTTTAAACACAACTCAATAATTTCTTACAGATAATTTCTTCAATACTAAGAAATGCATTAATGGTTACATTTATTTTTATTTCTTAAATTGAAAACTACAAATATTTTGCAGTATAAGAAATATAATGTTAAGTTAATCCATATTTATATTTGTGAACAAGAAATTTTCTTGCAAGCAAATAAATATTTTAAACCACAAGAAATAATTCTTTAGAAATACTCTCTGTAGTAACTGTGGTTATAAAATAAAAACTTTGTCATTAATGCCGAAATGTTACTGGCAAAGAGATTTTCTTCCACAAAAGAATTGCGCAGATTAACTATTTTTGATTTAGTCGTCAGTGTTTGTCAAGATGGCCTGATATGTTCATGTTCATATAGATGGATGTTGGATTTATTGGTGTTCTTTAAAAATTAACGGATATTTTGAAGGTACGTACATATATAGGTATTAAATAAAAGTAAATTGAGTAATTTAAGATGTAATAATAATATTGTTGCGTATCCGAATGGTTAAAAAAAGAAAGATCATAGTATCTTTATATGCTTTTTAGGTATAATGATGGACGACTCTGAAATAAAGGAGCTTATTATTCTAACTGGGAAATATGCCACAATTTAAAGCTGGGACAGAATGATATAATATATAGCTTCAGAACAATATTAATAAAGGAGTTATTAACCAACTGCGGGGCCTTCCAGAAATGGTAGAACTTCATACATGTAAGTACCTTTTTAAAAATATGTATACTTATGTATCAACTATAATAGGTTTCTTGAATGTATCGTCTTTTATAAAAATATACAATACAACGCTATATCAAACATGGCGGTTGCAACGCTGATGATGTTTTCTATTAATTTATTTGAAATAAAGAAATCAGTTAGTCTAAAAGAAATATATGTTTATGGTTAAGAAATGTTATTGCTGAAAACCGTGAATTAGTTAATATGTATTAAATGACTTAGATGTAAACTAATAATACTTTCCCGTAATAAAATTTCTTAATGATTTGGTATGTTGTCTCTTTTAGATTATAAGAAAATTACATATTAGTATATGTCTGCTTCAATGTTTTACATTGGTTGTATTTTCCCTCTTGTTTTGGCTAAACAATATTTATTGTGTGACTTAATATTATACAGATAAATAATTAATATTTCATTAACAAAAAGAAAAAAATAAACAAAGATGTGTAGGTTAAATAATGCCATGTTTGAACTAAATATGATTGATTATTATTAGTATGAATAGTTCTTATGTGGGGCCGTGTATTTTTTTTTGTATTTCCTAAATGTGTCAAAATAAATATCTATAGATATCTTTATAAATTTTTTTTTATTAAAGTAAGTTTACTCTTTCTACATAACGATTTTGTTTTAGTGAATTGCTGATATACAAAGTGCTATTAACAAAAGAAGGAAAATTTGAGGAAATTGGATTTGCCTCTCCATCCTTTTATTGTTGTGTAGAAGCCAGTGGTTTTAAGAGTGGAGAAAATATTTGTATGTAATAATAACGTTTTATATCTTGTTTTATTAATAAATAATGATTTTACCTTAACACAACGATTTATTTCGCCGTATGTAATATCACTTTATTTTAAAGAAATATTAACTTAACTCTAAATATACGTTTATCCCTGCAAAATATATTTCCTAACATTAAATACATTAATTATTAATAGTAAAATAATAAAATTCCTTACTAAGAAATATTATTGCTCAGAAAGAATAGTTTTGTAATGTGTAGAAAATATATTTTTATGACTAATAAAATTAATTAACATCAAGTGTAATTTCTTTCTGATAAATGGGTTTGAAGTTTGCCAGAAAGTGATAGTTCAATCCTGTTTAAGATATATTTCTTTGGCTATAGTATAATTTATTTGAAATATTTTAGAAAATTATATCTTACATACAAAGATATATTTCTTAGGCAATATGCCAAGTCGATCTTTCTTAAATATGAATAAAGTTTCTTTATGTCAAGAATTTTTTTCTCTCGGTGTAGAGCAAGTAATGTTCTCAGAGGGACATAGCTGTAGAGCTAGGCGTAACACAGGGCGTTCTGTCCAAAACCTATGCTAGGTAACAGGAACTAGGAAAGCTTAAAAGTAAAGCAAGTGAAAGTCGCCAAAAAGTAATATCGGCTCGCCACGATCGTTTAATTGTCCAATCAGCTGGAAGATACCCAACCATTTCTCACCTGCAGCTCCAAGTCAGATTTTGGAAGCTACAGGTGTAACTCTTTCAGTTGAAACGATAAGAAGAAGAGTTCGTGCCAAGAAGTATACAGCAGGAGACAGTTATGGGTTCCCGAGTTATCCAGGCAGCACAAGATTGATCGCCTAAATTGGTGTCTTCACCACTAGAACTGGAACATTGGGAATTGACAAAATGTGTTATTTTCAGAAAAAGTCAGGATTTGTGTAAAATCAGATGACCCACAAAATCGTGTAATTAGAGGTTAAGGAAGACAAGCCAGAACAAAAACTGTCAGATCTGTTCACAAATATACAAGGGGAAGTGTAATGTTCTAGAAAGGAATTGTGATCCGTAAAAAACTCTTTTAATTTTCATCCAATCAACTTTAACTGCTCATAGGTATATTGATAACCTATAGTTAGGCTCTGGAGAGGTGCAACAGGCGCGGAAAATTTAATTTTCATGCATGATAATGGACCTTCATATACCATTAGAGTAACTAAAGACTTCATTGAAGCAAAAGGTATCCCTTGTTTGGAGTGGCCTGCTTGCTTACCCGAGCTTAACTCTATCGAGTAATTGTGGGATATGCTTAAAAGAGAAATTAGAGCTCACCGGGATAATTCACAAAATACCGCAGAGCTAGTACAAGCTGATCTTGAAGAATGGAGCAACCTACCAAATCAAAATATTGATAATTTGATTAGGAGCGTGCCCACGCAAACTGAAGCTTGCATAAGGACTAGAGGTGATAACACTGACTAAAAAAAAAACAAAAAATAAATAAATAAAAACAATTCAAACATTATTCGTTTTACATTGAAACTTTTTATGCAATTTACTTTAAAATAACTAATTATTTTCAATTTATTTGTTAAATACACATTATCGTTTTATTTATGTATTATGTTTTATTATGTATTTGGTATTAAATTGCTTTAAAATAAATATTATTTGACTTTGTGTGTGCGTTTTTTTAAATTCGCACGAAATAATAAAAAATATCAGATGATTCCATAATAAGTTTGGTTGTGTGTATATATGGACGAAATTATTAAGAGATGCACAACAAGGAGTAACAAACTGAATGTAGGGTTCAAACGAAATGAAAATAAATATCAACAAAACAAAAGTTATTAGGTCTGGATCCCGCGTATGAAAAAAAAGTTGATTAATAGCAAGCTGAAAATTTGTTAATAGCTTAAGGGTGTCTAGTCGGATAAACTTTGATATATGGGAACACTGGAACAGGGGCAGTTTTAATTGTGGAATAGGTTAAAAATTTGGAACGGCCAGACCACGAAAACGGCACATTTATTTTGTCCGACAGAACAGACTTAAACTCTCCGAACAGAGATTAAACTCTCATGCAAAAATCAGACTGGTATTTATCACCTGTCATAATTCCTGTCATTTGACATATTCTACATGTTCAACTCATTAAAACGCCCATTTGGTGATAAATAGCAGTCTGAATTTTGCATGAGAGTTTAATCTCTGTTCGGAGAGTTTAAGTCTGTTCTGTCGGACAAAATACATGTGCCGTTTTCGTAGTCTGACCGTTCGAAATTTTTAACTTGTTCCACAATTAAAACTTCCCCTGTTCCAGTATTCCCATATATCAAAGTTTGTCCGACTAGACACCCTTAAGCTATTAACAAATTTTCAGCTTGCTATTAATCAACTTTTTTTCATATGCGGGATCCAGACCTATATGCAAATAGGAGAAACAAGAGAAGAACTTAATATCGAAATTGAAGGAACAAAATATAACAAATTAAAGATTTTAAATACTCAGTACTAATAATAAAAGAAACAGAATCTCTAGAATCAGAACTGTATTTTTTTTGGAATCCTATCTGATCTTCTTCTTACTTTAGATTTTCTTCTGGACATCCCCTTGACGATTGTATTTGTATTTGGTTCCAAAGAGAAGATGGCATTCATCAATTGTATGCTTGATGTATTTATTCATTCTCTCTTTGCCTTATCCCTATGTTGGGTCGGCATCCCTAATTGTATTTCTCCACAGAATTCTATCTTGGGTCATATCAATATTAATCCCCTTTACCAACATGTCCTCCCTAATCGTCTCCCCCCACGTCTTCTTTGGTCTTCCTCTCCTACTCCTTCCAGGAATCTGCACTTCAGCAATTCTTCGTATTGGGTGATTAATGTCTCGACGTTGAACATGGCCAAACCATCTCAACCTATGCTCTCTCATTTTGGCATCAATTGGTGCCACACCTAGACTGCCCCTAATATACTCATTTTTAATTTTATCCTTTTTTGTCACTCCACTCATCCATCTAAGCATTCTCATTTCCGCCACATGCATTCGTTATTCCTCTTACTTTTTCACTGCCCAACATTCAGTTCCGTATATCATAGCCGGCGGCTATTTTATAGAATTGTCCCTTCAACTTCATTGGAATTTTCCTGTCACACAGCACACCACTCGCTTCCTTCCACTTCATCCATGCAGCCCTAATTGTACTGCATGCATCTCCATCTATTTCTCCATTACTCTGTAATACCGATCCCAGGTACCTAAAACTATTGCTCTTTACAATCAGTTCACCATCCAAAGTTACCATTTTATTTTTCCTCGAGAGCTTTTCTCCACTGTACCAGTTTTTGTTCTAAGTCTCGTTCACTATTTCCTGCTTACACGACATCATCAGCATACATTAAGCACCATGGAATGTTACCCTGTAGTTTCGCTGTTATCTGATCCAAAACTAATGAGAATAAATAAGGACTAAGCACCAAGCCTTGGTGCGATCCTAATTTCACATGAAATTTAGCAGTATGTATGCTTGATGAATTCGTGAATGGTAAATTCGTTATGTAGTTTGTTTGCGGATATTGGAGCTATTGGACATAAAGAACGTTGTTTGCCTGTTTCACTTAAGATGACGTCAATTTCTTGACGTGGATTGATTGGACCAAACTGGACAGGCGTACTCTGTCACAGAATAGTTCACAAAACGGGCTGATCTCCCACATATTAGGTCATATTCTTTAAGCATAGAGCTTTATCAACATCCTTCCGCGATTCACTATATCATAGGCAGACCTCAGATCGACCACCTCAAGTTCTGGTATTTCTTTACTTTCGTATACTTCTATGAAATCTGTGAGATTGAGAATTTTTTCCGTACATGATTTACCCTTTATGTGCGTTATGTTATGTGCGTGTGTATTGCATCTTTTTAAAGCCAGATATGTTCATAATCTAGTCTTTTTTTTAATCTAATAATAAAAAATACTAAAACTTTTGTTTTTCATACTTCCACAAAACTTATTACAATTTATTTTCACTAGAACTGTTTCGACAGAGTGCCTTTTTCAAGTGAAGACAGGCACTCTACCGAAAGAGCTGTAGTGAAAATAAATTGTAATAAAGTTTGTGAAATATGTTTTATTCTTAAATAATATAATCTTTCGTCAAGTAACGGTCGAATCCATCACTTTTTTTAATATTTTTTATCTGCAATTAACAAATTTCATTAAAGTGTTTTACTCTGGGCTAATTAGCAAAATTCATGGAAAAGTTATTTACCAGCAATTTTATTGCTGGAATCGAATTATAAGATCCTATATATTAATAATATAGGTATGCAAAGTCCGCAGATAGTGTGCTAAATTTTATAAACAAAATGGCGCCGACAAATCGAATTTTTTTCAATTATTGCTCTATAACTCCGAAGATTTTAACTTTACAACAAAAACACTCTAATAAAAATTCACCGCAATTAAATTCTGCATGGAGATATGTTTTTCCGGATTTGCTCCAACGACAATTTTCCTCGGAAAATGCGAGTTTTCCCAACAAAAACTCTAATTTTCAAATAAAGTTTTAGGTAAGAAATTATTAATCAATAATTAAATAACTTAGTGACATCAAAGCTTTCTTGGTGTAGATTGTAATTCCAGAAGCCGGTGAAAATCAAACGAATATTTTAGCAACAATTCAATTGTTAATTAACAATTTACGATCGCAATAATAACCAAAATAATCATGATACATTGATCAAACTTATAAAGAATATAAAGATGAGAGGCTTATTTAATATTTTATCGACAAAATATAAATTTTTCGATTTTTTGCATATTCTTTAAATTTTGAAAAAAAAGTTATAATACGCTGGTCTAATTAGTAAAGTACAAAGAAAGGTTATTTACCAGCAATTTTATTGCTGGAATCGAATATTATGACCCTATATATTAATAATATAGTTATGCAAATGCAAAGTCCGCAGATAGTGTGCTACTTTTTTTATTAACAAAATGGTGCCCCCAATTCGTGTTTTTTTTTTCAATTATTGGTCTATAACTCCGAAGATTTTAACTTTACCCCAAAAACACTCAAATAAAAATTCATCCCAATTTAATTATACACAGAGGCACGTCTTTCACGATTTGCTCCGACGAAAATTGTCCTCGGAAAATCTGGGGTTTCCCAACAAAATCTCAAATTTTCAAATAATTTTTTTGGGCAAGTAATTATCTATCAATAAATAAATAACTTGGTGAAATAAAAGATTTCTTGGTATAGATTATAACTGCAGAAGCCGGTGAAAATTAAACGAGTATTTTAGCAACAATTCAATTGTTAATTAACAATTTACAGTCGCAATAACAAACAACATAATCATGAGACATTGATCAAACTTGGAAAGATTATACAGATGTGAGGCCTATTTAATATTTTGTCGACAAAATATAAATTTTTAATTTTTTTGAATAATCTTTAAATGTTTAAAAAAATAGTTATAAACAAATTAACATTTCTCAGAAAGTGTTTATTATATTCTAATTTTGAAAACTACTTAAAATGCGTATTTCAAAGGTCTTGAAAATGAATGCTTTAAAAAAATTTTCCAACCATTTGCAAAAAAGTTATGAAACAGCAAATTAAATATACGATTGCTCCGTTGTTTATAATTTGTTTTAATTATTTCAAAGCTTAAAAGTGAGTCTGTGGTGCAATGTAATTACTCACAAAGGATATCAAATATTAGTTCAACGGTTATATTTTAATCAAAGATTAAAAATACTTTTTTTTTTGTAATTTTTAGCGCGAAAGTAGGCTTGATACAATGCCGGAGCTAAAATGTTCACTCGAAGCGAGTGACATGCAGCATATACTATAATTTTATTTATTAAGTGTACGTCGCGCGTGCGGTCGTCGCTTCGAGTGAAAATTTTAGCTACAGTACTGTATTAGTCTACTTTCGCGCGTGTAAATTACAAAAAAATATATTTTTAATCTTTAATTAAAATATAACCATTAAACTTATAATTGATATTTTTTGTAAATAATTAGATTGTACTTTAAACGCACTTTTACGCTTTGAAAGAATTAAAACAATATATAAACAACATAGTATTCGTATGTTTACTTTGCTGTTTCATAACTTTTTTGCAAATGATTGCAAAAATGTTATAAAGCATTCATTTTCAAGATATTTCAAATACGCATTTTAAGTATTTTTAAAATTAGAATATATTAAAAACTTTCTGAGAAACGTTAATTTGTTTATAAATATTTTTTTTATTTAAAGATTATGCAAAAAAATAAAAAATTTATATTTTGTCGACAAAATGTTAAATAGGCATCTCATCTTTATAAGATTTCAAAGTTTGATCAGTGTATCATAATTATTTTGGTTATTATTGCGACCGTAAATTATTAATTAACAATTGAATTGTTGCTAAAATATTTGTTCAAATTTCACTAGCTTCTGTAACTATAATCTAAACCAAGAAGGCTTTTAAGTTACC
The DNA here is from genome assembly GCF_917563875.1 of Diabrotica virgifera virgifera. Lineage (NCBI taxonomy): Eukaryota > Metazoa > Arthropoda > Insecta > Coleoptera > Chrysomelidae > Diabrotica > Diabrotica virgifera. Next base: position 92,553,709 of record NC_065444.1, read on the forward strand.
AAATTATTTAATTATTGGTAGATAATTACTTGTCTAAAACGTTATTTGAAAATTAAAGATTTTGTTGGAAAAACCCGCATTTTCCGAGGAAAATTTTCGTCGGAGCAGATCGGGAAAAACATATCTCTTTAATTGCGGTGAATTTTTGTTTGAGTGTTTTTATTGTAAAGTTAAAATCTTCGGAGTTATAGAGCAATAATTGAAAAAAACACGATTTTCGGGCGCCATTTTGTCTATAAAAAAAGTAGTAAACTATATTATTCATAAATATAATCATAAGCTTCGATTCCAGCAATAAAATTGCTGGTAAATAACTTTTCCCAAAAATGGCCTATTCTCCGATAATCAGCCCAGACTATTTGTATTTGAGTATTTGTTAAGTGTTCTCATTTTTTTAATAAAGTAACGGTCGAAAACATCACTTTTTCTATAATAATTTGTATCTGGATTAATTAATTGATTTTATTTAATTAATTAGTTAATTATCTTTATCATCTTATTATTTGTTAAGTGTTCTCGTTCCTTTTTAATCCAATCATCTGCACTTCATATATAGAGCACGATGCTCTATATGGGTGCTTTATGGGTAATAATGTGTTCCCAAGAGTGCTTTCTAAGTAATACAAATACCGCGAGTGGTACAAAATCAGCCTATTTTTGCGAAAGAAGAAATAACTCTATAAGTGTTGAGTGTTCTCGTTCCTTTTTAATCCAATCATCTGCACTTCATATATAGAGCACGATGCTCTATATGGGTGCTTTATGGGTAATAATGTGTTCCCAAGAGTGCTTTCTAAGTAATACAAATACCGCGAGTGGTACAAAATCAGCCTATTTTTGCGAAAGAAGAAATAACTCTATAGATTATGATTAACAGTCTCGGAAAAATTTATTTTTTAAAACACTGTTATATTTGTTATTAATAGTGGAAATCTAAAACCCATGTAAAAAATGGTATCCCACTTCCAAAGTATTGGATTAGCTTCTAGAGAGACATGCTTGATGTTTGGGACGTTAACCATGGTTTCATCGTTAAATCGTGATATATTATTGTCAATCAAACTTAGATGCGTCAAATTAGGTAGATTAACAAAAGCCTTAGTTTCAATATCTTCTATATCGTTATGATCCAACTTAATATCTGAAAACAGTAAGATATTTTAGGTAAAGTTATGTTTGTTAATAATACAACATTTTGTGGTGGTGACCGATCTTAATACAACAAGACATTGATATTAATATTTGTAGACTTTGAGAAAGCGTTTGACTCAGTCCAGCATAATTGAGAAAGACTCCATGTTAGGAGCTCTTACAGAGTGCAGTTTTGATCATAGGTATTACACAACTTTTCTTCGGAATATATACAGGGTGTCCCAAAAAGATTGGTCATAAATTATATCACAGATTCTGGGGTCAAAAATAGGTTGATTGAACCTCTCTTACCTATATACAATAATAGTGCACACAAAAAAAGTTACAGCCCTTTGAAGTTACAAACTGAAAATCCATTTTTTTTTATATATCGAAAACTCTTATGTCCAGTTGCACCAACAAATAAACGATTGATTTGGATTGCCCGTTTATTTTAAAATATAATTGTCAAAAAACTGTTAAATTAAAAACAGAAATTTCAACGATTCTCCCAAAAAAATATTAAATTTTAACCTTTTTCGAAAGAAAAGAAAAGTGTTTTGTTATTATATTTGATGGTAAAAAATTTAAAATTCTTTGGGAGAATCGTTAAAATTTCTGTTTTTAATTGACCGTTTTTTTAATTATTATATTTTAAAATAAACGGGCAATTAAAATAAAAAATCAACCGTTTATTTGTTGGTGCAACTGGACATTAGGGATTTTTTTATTTAAAATTGATATGTGACATTCTTATAGCAGCAACATCTTAAAAAATTAAAGTGAAATTTGTGCACCACATAAAAAATTTATGGGGGTTTTGTTCCCTTAAACCCACCAAACTTTTTTGTACGTTCCAATTAAATTATTGTTATTGCAATATTAGATAAAAGCAATATTTTTAAAACTTTTTTTCCTCTTAGTACTTTTTCGATAAGCTAGTGTTTATCGAGATATTTCGAATATTTGCCGAATCCACCACATATTTGTATATGGTTAAGTATGATTATAGAAAGCTGTTAATAATCTGAAAATTTGTTCATAATTTACATTATTAGGTACATTTTGAAAAAGAAGCCACATCTCGATTAAAGGTGACTTATCAAAAAAAGACTAACGGACAAAAAAGTTTTAAAAACCCTGTGTTTACCTAATGGTGCCCCAATATTAGTTTAATTGGAACCTACACAAACATTTGGGGGCTTTAAAGGAACAAAACCCCTATAAAAAGTACTAAGAGAAAAAAAAGTTTTAGAAACGTTGTGTAACTAATGGTACCACAGTAATGAATTAATTGGAACGTATACAAAAGTTTGGGGAGGGGGGGGGTTTAAAGGAACAAATCCTAGTTTTAAGATGTTCCTGCCATAAGAATGCCTCATGTCCATTTTCAATAAAAAATCTCTAATCGTTTTCGTTATATTGAAAAAAATCGATTTTCATTTTGTAACTTCAAAGGGCTGTAACTTTTTTTATGAGCACATTTGTACTAAGGTAAGTTACATAGGTTCAATCGAACTATTTTTTACCCCAGAATGTGTGGTATAATTTATGACCAATATTTTCGAGGCACCCTGTATAATATCGCAACAGCTGCAGTGAGACTCTACTATGGCAACACAAATACATTTCCCTTGGAGAAGAGTATTATGTAGGCAAGGAGACAAAATATCTCCTAACCTATTCACCGCTTTGTTGTAGAATGCTATGAGAAACAATAATTGGGAAAATATTTTAGTCAACTTGGAGTTTCTGAAAAACTTAAAATATGCAGACGACATAGCCCTTATGGCAGACCGGGTAAATCATGCTTGTCAACTTCTTTAAGACCTTCAGAGCTCTTGTACACAAGTTCGACTTACAATTAATTTTTCCAAAACACAATACATGACCAACCTTTTACTTGCAAAAAACATCTCAATTAATGGCACGCAAATTGAACAAAAGTGTATACCTATAAATTAATATCTGGGCCACGAGGTTAAATTAGGAAGAGACAATCAAACAACAGAGCTAAATAGGAGAATAGGACTGGCATGGGCGGTTTACGGAAAACTGAGAGAAGTCTTTAAAGCAGATATTTTCATGTGCTTGAAACGAAAGATCTTTGATCAATGTGTACTCCCAGGTCTAACGCATGGAGCAGAATACGAATTTCCTTTCGCAAATGTCGGGAATAACTAAATTTAAATTTTGACAGGAAAACGATAAGACCTGGATCCCGCGTATCAAAACAAAAGTTGATTAATAGCAAGCTGAAAATTTGTTAATAGCATAACGGTGTCTAGTCGAACAAACTTTGATGTACGGGAACACTGGAACAGGGTAAGTTTTAATTGTGTAACAGGTTAAAAATTTGAAACGTCAGACTACGAAAACGTTCCATGTATTTTGTCGGACGGAACTTCCAATTGATTTGTTACCAATTCATTAAACTCTCATGCAAAAATCAGACTGGTGTTTATCACCAACTAGGCATTTTAATGAGTGGAACACGAAGAATATGTCAAATGACAGGAATCATGTTGGTTAGTAATAGCAGTCTGATTTTTGCATGAGAGTTAAATGAAAAAGTAACAAATCAATTGGATGTTTTGTAACTTGTTTCACAATTAAAACTTCCCCTGTTCCAGTGTTCCCGTACATCACAGTTTGTTCAACCAGACACCGTTAAGCTATTAACAAATTTTCAGCTTGCTATTAATCAACTTTTTTTTGGTACGCGGTATCCAGGCCAATCTCATAAAAATTAAGCATTCGTTCGTACGTGTAAGAATTTTTAGATGAAACTAGCCACATAAATACGGCATAAAGATCTTTTGGCCAATTTCTGTGGTTAGTTTCATCTACTAATGATTGGACGTAAGTAACCACATGTTTAATATTTGTAATCTTACAGAAGTAAAAACATTTAAATACCTTTCTAAAAATTAATTATTCGAATGATTTACGGAACCCAAGAGAATAAACCAAAATAAAATAAGAAATTTTAAGATAGATAATATAATATATTAGAATTGAATTGATTTGAATATTATTCAAGGGACAAAATATTGTAAAAATAATAAAAGCCATATTATGGTGTTGCGGAAATATATTCACGAACGCAAAATTCGTAGCTTACGGGCGTAGGCACAAAATGTCGCGCCAATGTGTTATAAAAGTGGAAAAAGAACAATGTGGAAAAGAACAGCGGTAAATCGAAATGATTGAAGAAGCTTGTTGAAGAAGGCCAAGGCTCGATTTGGGCTGTAGTGCCATTGGATGGATGGAATGTGTTATAAATGTATTAAATTTTTTCCAAATTCTGAGAAAACTAATAAGTATTTTTGAACAATTTAAACGCAGAATAAAATACTGCATTATTACAGAGAACCGAAAGTCTCTGAAAATTTCTATAATATTTATTGTAATAAGTTATAGGCGTGAAAAAAAAAATAAAAATTTAGTGTGATTTTTAATTTTAAGAATCTCATTCAAAAGAATTTTTTGGTTATTCTAAGCCCAAGATGCGATGGCAGGACCAAGCTGAAAGATATTTAAGAACACTGGAAGTAAAGAAGAAGACATAGATACTATCTACTGGATAAAGCGTTAAAGACAAGTGGATAACGAGACCAAAATTGCCGGAAAAATATTTGTCAACCAGAACAAGTAGATCTGAACGGTTTAAAAAAATCCTTTTAGAAAATACTTACCCATAATACCACTATTCACAAATGTCTCAGATTTGATAGATTTTATTTTGTTGTACATCAAATCTAGAATCTTCAAATTCGGTAACGGGGACAAAAACCTTACATCGAGATTAGAAATCTGGTTAAGACCTAGTCTTAGCTGCTTTAAATTATCCAAACCAACAAATGCATTGTGTTCAATGAACTTGATGTTATTATCTACCAAAATAAGTGTTTCCAAATATTGAAGTGTCTGGAAAGATTTGTCTAAAATCTTGTCGATATTGTTGTGCCCCAAATCTAATGTTGATAAACTCTGGACGTCCTCTAAAAGAGATGTATGAAAGCGTTTTAATTAGGGATGGCGGTTTTTGACAAAACACCGGTTTTCGGTTAAACCAAATTTTTTAACTTACGGTTTAACCTGGCGGTTATAACCGCAAAAAATACCGGTTATTGTAAAAACTGGTTTTAGGTTTTTTTGAATCAATATTCAATACCCAATAAGTTACAACGTCACATTTACATTGCAATTTAGTTTGTGATACTCCATATGTATATTTTAATATAAAATCTCATAGTTTTCGATATATTGGAAAAAATCAATTTTCATTTGGTAACTTCAAAAAGCTGTAACTTTTTTAAGTGCACATTTGTAATAAGGTAAATTAGGTTAAATAGATCAATTTTTTTTCCAGAATATGTGATTTAATTTATGACCTACCTTTTTATTACACCCTTTATAAGAATAAACTAACCAAATGAAAGTATCTGGTCCAAATTATACCAAATAATTGAAAAATTAAAAAGTAGTGAAATTAGGTAGTAATTTATACGACTATAAACGTAATAAATATGAAGTAAATAACACTATAACGTGTATATGTACATGTATATGAATTATAAAAACAAAAATCTAACATCAAAAATGGTCAAACTAGTAAAAACAAATAATGAAACATTGAAATTCTGAACTGGATGTATTATTGTCCTAAATGTTTTTGAAAATTTGTTGTATTTCCGAAAAGAAAATCACATTTTATACAAAATACGCAAAACTATTTAATTTTTTTCATTTTTTAAAGTGATTCCACAGGGTCGTTTGTGTAGATATAGCATTTATTATAAATAATACAACTCGGCTGCCCCAAGTAGAAACACTGTATATCCATTTTTTCAAAATCACTTTTATTGTATTTTTGGATTTAGGGTGTTGTTATCTACCAATTACCAAGGAAGAAATAAATAAAAAATTAGTAGAACCACAATTTAACATTGCTATGAAACACATTATATCACATTCCATCGTCACTTCACCAATTTAAAATCCATTATATCCATATCCGCAAGTATAAATACTGTAAATACGGAATATACAGTGTTTTTATTTGGTTTTTGGGATTTACAGTGATTTACCGTGGGAATCGCATGATTTACATTTTACATTCGCCAAGACCATTGTTATTTCCAAGGCAATTTTTAGTTGTTTGTTAGTTATTGATGGTTATTGCGATAAGTGCAGTAGAAAATTATCGTGTATAAAATGTTTAAGTTTATTTTATTAATTATTTAAAATATATTTTTAAAATTAAACTGGGTGTTACCTATTAATTATCAAATATGAATAAAAATCGAATATTATTTTGACCTGCTACATTCGAATTTATAACTTTCTTTTGCGCCGGAAGTGACGAGAACTTATTATAAACAATTTAATGGTTTAAGTTATTATAATTCGTAAACTAACAAATATAAATAACGTTTACAAAAAGAATTTTGTTCTTAAAAAAATCTACAAAATAATGTTTGGTAAACCTTGACTAATAATTAGAAACACAGATGCTGTAAAAACATTGCAAAATTACAGAATTTAGTCGATTTTTCACTTGTAACTCTGCTGATTTTTGAGTAAGATAACTTTATAATAGCCCAAATTAATAAAAAAAACTACAAGCTGTAAAACTAAACCTTCATTATATATACACAAAGTTATAACAATAAACGAAAATTTTTTATTAAAAACTGAGAATTTAATAAAATTTTTATAAATATGTACCTAGACAGAAATAATAGAGAAACTTATTTCTTTGATGCCTGAAAACGGATGATCGTTTTGGCGTAATTAGTCAGTCTCAGAGACACTAGTGGACAAGCTTTTCCATAACCCTGGATGACAGCAATTACATGACCCAGACACTGACCATTAAATTGTTGCAATTTGTTATATATTTGTTAAATAAACTTGAATAAAGTATCATTTGTGGTACTTTAAAAATGTCTTTAAAAAGTGGGAAATGTTATACTATATTTTCAGGTTTCCCAAATAAAAACACTGTATGTGTTCAAAACCTAGTCAGGAAATAAAATGCAGACATAAAAATATTTACTGAAAAACAGGAGTATTTTTTACTAAATTAATGTGTGTTCACTTTTATTTCAAACAAAATAAAAATTTGAAAAGTTGAGTCCTTTACGTTTTCTACTCTGATGAACATTTTTCGAATTGGCGCTTACAGTGTTTCTAGTTGGGACAGCCGAACTATGACTTCACATTTTGCACACAGCTGATTGATATTGATACTAATATCTGTTACAATTCAGCAAACATGACGTGCTTATTCTCAAGTTCATCAAAATAGCTAGTTTAGCTTAGCACATCTCATAAACATATTTAAGTCGGCGTGAGAGTCATTAACGAATATAAAAATTAAACAAATCAAGAATTATTGATGAATTTAAACAAACAGTATTTTTCTCGGAATTCATATTTTTTATTATCCTGTAACTATCAAGGTTTTATTATATAAGGTAACTTATCCGGTTTTCACCGGTTATTATATTAAAAAGAGAAAACCGGTTATAACCGTGACGAAAAGCAACCGACAAAACCGGTTATTGCGAAGTAAAAAACCGGTTTTAGGTTATAACCGGCAGGTTTTTTCCATCCCTAGTTTTAATGACTTGTCTATGCACCAGCTAGGTCACCGTGGCCTTTTCAATTCTGATGGGCAAAACCAACCATTGTATGTATTTTTGGCTGCTGATATAAACAATCTAATTGTTTATAAATTCTAACATGAAGTAAAAACCTTGGTAGTCAACGTTGGCCTAAGATGGTTGTTTAAGTTTCCGGGTAGGGTTTCACCATGTTCCCGGAGGTTATATCTCTTAACATCGGCGTTTAGCCTGTTTAATATTACTTTGACATAATGTAGATCGAACTATAAATTCAAACATTGTTTGGTTCTGGGGCTATTTAGCAAGTATTCAAATTCATTGATGATGGACTGATAGGTCCGAAAACGTTCTGAATTGGACACATTTTATTCAATCAATTGGGATTTTTAACTTTTAATAAATATACCAATTACATAGAAGAGGATTTTACTTCATGTTAGAGTTTTTTAACTAAGTATATGGTATACAGCCAACGTAGGGAACTTCCCTTTTTGTTTATAAATTGTTTATTGGGACCGTGCAAGTTCGGAAAAGCGACACCTGGTTTCTACGCTCTGCACTTGTATTCGCACTTTTAATTATATTGGCCAATCATATGGTCCTGGTTACTGGATAATTGTCAAGGCCATAGTCCAAAAAAAAAATAATAAAAAGAAAAAATAAGATATAGGTTATGTTATCCAAACGTAAATAATTGTATGTAGTAAATAAAATTAGTTGTTAAAATGCAGTACTGCAAGCAAAATACAATTAATTAAATTTACCTTTATATAATAATTGCATATCATATCAATATTGTGGAGCAATATAAAATTTTCTTCTTAAATGACAATAGGTATGAAATGTACGTCAATTTGACAATTTCAATTGACAATAAGAATTATTTAAGAAAGTTGCAATTTTTCTCCGCTATTCGCGCACGATCGTTTCGCGTATCCCTTCCAAGTACTTGCACACCGCGAATAAGGCTCTGGCTCATAAACTGAAAGAGATGAAAAAAAATTACTAAAGTAGTAAAAATCTTCTTTGGTAGACGGTATATAATTTTTTTAAAATTATTTTCTAAAAAAGATTCCAAGTTGGAACTAAAGTGGGTACATCACTGGTAAAGTGGGTACATCACTGGTACGGTACAAACAAACGTTTTCAAACTAATCAGTCCATCATCAGGTTAAAGTTCCAGATCCAAGGTTGTTGAAACTAACTACTGTGGTAGGTCGAATGACCCTACCAGTATAAAAAATTAGCCATAATTAAACCATAATGGAGTCTTCATCTTGGCTTCAAACTAAATGGTCATGTTGAAGACAGTAGGAAACGGAAGTACTGTCTTCAACATGACCATTTAGTTTGAAGCCAAGATGAAAACTCTATTATGGTTTAATTACACTTTATTCTTGTAACATCGACCTCTTGTCACTCTCGATGTAGCCGAAATGGCTAATTTTTTATACTGGTAAAATCATTCGACCTACCACATTAGCTAGTTTCAACTACTTTGGATCTGGAACTTTAACCTGATGATGGACTGATTAGTCCAAAAACGTTTGTTTGTACCGTGCCAGTGATGTATCCACTTTAGGTCCAACTTGGATCTTAAAAAAAAAAATTAAATAAATTATATAGGTACCATCTACAAAGGAAGATTTTTACTTCTTTAGTAATTTTTATTATGGTATACAGCCAATGAGAGGGATTTTTTCCTTTTTGTATTTATAATAGATAAAACAAGTTTTCAAATAAAATTTGTTCCTTAACACGTTGACGGGCAGAACGTCTATAGACGTCTAATTTCAATTGAAGTAATGTGACACAACGTCTATAGACGTTACACTTTTCCCTATTCTACTTTTCAGAATACATATAATGTCACAACACTTGCTTATACATTTGACGCACTGTCCGCCAACGTGTTAATAAAGAAAACAAAGAAATTAGTGTTTACTAAACTTAAATCCAATAATTAGAACTTAGTATGCATCAGTGATGAGCGCGTTAATAATCGGCAAAATAACGCAAAAGATGGAAAACATAAATATTATGTTGTGAGATAAAGAGAGATACAACTAGAAGCGATGGGAAATTTTCCGATAAAAACCCAAAAGAGTATGTAAACAGTGTCACACTGAACTAAAACTGTCAGTGTCACAATGGTAGTTGCCAAACTCGTCCGATAGGTCTAAAGGTGGGAAACAATCAATATAATGTAAATTTACAGGTTTTTATTGCTAAATTTCTCACCTCTACTGGTTTCATCGCTTTTTATATTTCACAACTTAATATGTTTTTTATCTTTTGCGTTTTTCTTGCCGGTTATTAGCGCGCTCGTCACTGTATTGTAAAATTAGTGCATAATGCAAATTGCAAATTGCAAAATAAGTATTTTTCGAAGTTTTTTATTGTAATTCGGCTTGTACGCATGCAAATGAGATTTACAAAGTTTCATTTTAAAGAATAATTTTATCTTTATTTATATTAAAGTTATACCCGTTTGAAGTTATAATTTTCTAAAAACATTTATACGGGGTATTCAGTATATTCTGACCCCCCCTATAAACTGATTTATTTACAGAAATAGAAAAAAATGTAAAATGCAAATATTATTCGATTTTTAAATTATGATTTTTTGACATATATATCGTGCTAGTGGCGTCATCCATTTGGGCGTGATGACGTAATCGACTATTGTATAGGGGTTATAGGGGTCCAGTGCCAGCTCATTTGAAAGGTTATTTAATTTATTATTCAGTAATATAAACATTAACATGATTAGTTATACAGGGTGTCCAAAATTTTTTTTAAATTAAATTAATTGACACAAAAAGGAGACTGTATGTAATTTATTTAATTTAAGATACATTTTACTGCTGTTAAAGAACAGAAATAAAAGTTTATTGCAAAAACAAACATTGATTTTTGCTTAAATTCAATGTTCAAACTTCCAAGAGGCAGATGGGTGGCAGCTTGAACATTGAATTTAAGTGAAAAGTAATGTTTATTTGTTCAATAAATATCTATTTCTGTTTTCGCAATGCAGTAGAATGTATTTTGAATTAAATAAATTACATACATTTTTCTTTTTGTGTCAACTAATTGAATTAAAAAAATTTTTTGGACACCCTGTATAATAAATTATATAAACGTTTAGGTTAGTGAATAGGAAATTGAATGCCCTTTCAAATGAGATAGCACTGGACCCCTATAACCCCTATAAAATAGCCGATTACGTCATCACGCCCAAATGGATGACGTCACTAGCACGATATATATGTCAAAAAATCGTAATTTAAAAATATAGTAAATAACCCTGTACATTAATTTTTTTATAAGGCTTTTAGGCAAATGTGAGCAATAAACATTTATTTATACTTTGAATGAACAGTAATCACAGAAGAACTCCAAAGGAACAATTTGAGCTTAAAAAAAATTCGTAGGTATATTTTTGGCCAAGATACAGATATATTGTACTCTGAGGCGCAAGATCGACTCACAACGAAAAGGTTCGCGCGTGAACTTCTCGATAAATTATAATTTATAAATATACATATAGGTACGCTATCTTCATTCTCGAAGATCATTATTTTTAAATAAAGTATAAATGTTTGTTGCTCAAATTTGTTTAAAATTCTTATAAACAAATTAACGTACAAATGGTTTAAGAGAACTATAACTTCAAACGGGTATAACTTTAACACAAAATAAATATAAAGTAATTTAACAAACTGTGTTTGAAAATCTATGAATTATACATTAAAATAAGCTTGTACATTTGTACAACTCATTTGCTTGCGTAGTAGCCGAGTTACAATCAAAAAAGCTTCTATAAATACTTAATTTGCAATTTTCATTATGCACTAATTTTACAATATCTTTAGTTATACTTATTGGATTTAAGATTAGTAAGCAACAGATTTTTTTTGTTTTTATTAAGGAACAAAATTGATTTCAAGAAAAAATTATTGTCTCTTGTAGTTTACGAGCTAGAGCATTATAAAAAATTTATAAACCAATGAATTGTTTATTGTTTATAACTATTTTTGACCACTCGGAAACCATCCTGTAAATTCGTTATCAGCAGCCAGAAACACATAAGAAATACTTGGATTTGCTCATCAGAATTGAAAAGGCCATAGTGACCTCTATTTGTTGCCTACACTACTATTGCTAAAAATTGTGTTCACTTACCTAAATAAGCAGGATCCCATTTTATGATTTGGTTAAAAGCTATATCTAATTTCCTTATTCGAGGAAGATTTTTAAACGTATAATTTTGTATATCGGATATTTGGTTAAATCTTAGACAAATCTCTTCTAATTTAGGTAAATTTTGAAATGTTTCACTTTCTAACTTCTTAAGTTTGTTGCTTTCCAAACTCAGGTGTATTAATTGATTTAATCCTGTAAATGCCCCGCACTTGATTCTCTCAATTTCATTTGAATTCAATTTTAAAGTAGCTACTTGTAATCCTTGAAAAACATTATCCTCAAGTTCTTCTAACTTTGTTAATGTTATTGTCAAACCCTTAAGTTGTCGACTTGCTGCATACTGGGTCTAAAGTTAAAAATATAAATTAAAACAAAATTAATATTTGTCAGAATTACGAACTGACAAATGAAAAACGTCTACAGCATTTAACACAATATTAATCTTAATTTGTAACAACAACATTTAAAACAACCAACTCACTCAGATATATCCTGTTCAAAACCAAACCAAACAACACACAGGAGAGATGAAAGAACTGAATCTACAAAATATCCTGTCATTCCAACAATTTCTACAGTTGAGTCCGGGAATCTGTTCCCGTGCGTCATCATTTAAAACATACGAAATAAGTCGATGATAGGTCGGAAATTGAAATTTACTAAACGCAATAGCAAGTCACTTACGGTCACTTGCTGTTTCGTTTAGTAAATTTCAATTTTCGACTTATCATCGACTTATTTCGTGTCCTTTAAATGATGCCGCACGGGTAAAGATTCCCGGACTCCCGAACTGTACGTGGGAGAAACTCAAGGACAACTAAGCATCAGGATTAACGAACATGAAACATATATCAAAAAACAGGGATATGCCTGGGGCAATGAACACAGAGCACAATGGAAAAATGACACGAAAAAGAGAAAAATCAAAGAAGCAACCCTCATCCTACTAAATGAAGAAAAATGTGTAGTAAATCCATCAGCAGAATGCAGCAGACTTTGGTCGCCAATACTTAAAGAAGAAGTGAACAACAGAATCATACCAATAATAGAGGATAGGAAACTGTGGAGCACAAATCTCTGTCATACACTACAAACATGGGACGCACAATACACAAACAAACTAACTTACAGCTTTTTTACCCCAAAAAAGTTAATATTGCGAACACTCCCAAACATAGAATCACATAACATGCAGAATAATTTCACAAATATACAAAATAATCATTTGATGCATCACAGAGCACAAAAAAACATCCACCCGCATATTTTTCCAGTCAATGCCGGCTGTTGACTACAACCATCATAGGCAAAGTGAAATATTAGTTGACATAACCTTAATTGGGATATGACATAACCTTAATAATAACAACAATTGACTGTTGTATAATAAAGAAAATTAAGCAAAAATGGATATCGGCAAACATTGTTGAAGCCATAAAACAAATGAACAATAACAACACGACAAAATTTAAAACAAACGACACCACTACGGCCAACATACCAACACCAGGAGGAATCAGGCAAGGAGACAGCCTCAGTCCATTTCTATTCAATATGCTAATGGATGAAATAATAGAAGATGTGGAATCGCTACCACTAGGATACAGACTCGGCCACAGTAGAATCAGTATAGTGTGCTATGCGGTTGATTAAGCCCTGATTGCAGAGGACGAGAATGACCTACAAAGACAACTTTATCGATTCTATCAAGCATGTCGACGACTCAACATGAACATATCCACGCAGAAAACAAAATGCATTACCATTGCGAAAGACCCAATTAGATGCAAGCTCGTGGTAGAGGGAAAACCCATAGAACAGCTAATCCAGTTCAAATATCTAGGTGTAGAGTTATCAAGTTATCATGAACCAGCCAGAGACCTAAGAGGACAAATTAACAAGGCCGCTGTCTTGTCCGGATGCTTGAGAGATGTGGTCTGGAATAAACCATATATGAGAATGGACAGCAAAGTTAGAATTTATAAAACTTGCATCATGACCTATGGAATTGAATCAAGAGAAGATACCAATAAAACCAAAAGCATGCTACGAACAGCCGAAATGAAGACACTAAGAGCAATTGCAGGGAAGACTAGAAGAGATAGAATACGAAACAACGTCATTAGGGAACAATGTGGCGTGCAAGATGTAGTCAGATGGGGCAAGCAAAGACGAAGAGAATGGTTCAGTTAGGCAAAAAGAATGGAGGGCACAGACTACCAAGAATTGCTCTAGAAGGAAAACCAGCAGGCAAGCGTCTATCGAGGAGACCACCAAAAAGATGGAGAGATAGCTGGCAGTCTACCTCTCAAGAAATACTTCAACGTCGAAATTAACAGATCGACAGATCTACAACAAGTATAAGAAGATGATGAAGAAGACTGCTGTACACACCTATCAACAAATCCTCTTATTTTCTTTTGATAACGATTCCCGGAGTGGAAATCGAAACGTTAAGTGTGTTTAGGTAAAATGTGTAGGTAACTGTCATTACATCCTATATGTAGCTAATCCTGTAATATAAGCATAACATTTAATTTAATATTTAATCTAATAATCTTAATCTATATTTTTATAGCCAAAATATGAAGTGATCTGTTTTATTGATCATACAGTAATGAGCACGCTAATAACAGGCAAAATAGCGCAAAAGATGGAAAACATATGAAGTTGTGAGATAAAAAGAAATGAAACTAGTAGAGGTAGGAAGTTTAGCGATACAAACTTATAAATTCACACTCTATTTATTGTTTCCCACCGTTAGACGTATCGGACGAGTTTAGCAACTGCCACTAAGACAGTGACAGTTTTAGTTGACATACTCCTCTGATACGTCTAAAGATGGGAAACAATAAATAGAATGTAAATGTGTACGTTTTTGTCTCTAAATTTCCCAACTCTACTAGTTTCATTTCTTTTTATCACACAACTTAATATGTTTCCATCTTTTGCTTTATTATGCCGGTTATTAGCGCGCTCATCACTGTATACTATAATATGGTTCTCAAGTAATATTTTCCTCCGAAGGGTAGACTTGGGATAAACCTTTATCGTTTAGTGGTCGTGTAGAGAAAGGTAAAAGCAAATATATCGTCATGGAAAAAATAATGGAAGAAATAGTAGAAAAACTTAATAAAATGGAAAAGAGATAAGGGTAGAAAATAAAATAGTGCTGTATCAATCGAACTCAATAAGCTAAAATTAGAAAATGAACTGATTAAAAAGAAAAATTTGGAAATCAAAGAGGAGATGAAATTACAAGAAAGAAGAATCAAGGCTCTAGAAAAAGAAATAAGAAAGAAAAACATTGTGGTACATGGTATAGAGGAAACAACAAATGAATATAGAGCAATCCTAAAAAATAAAGTCAAAAAAATAACTAATCAAATGAACATTTTAATAGACGAAAACGAGGAAATACAAGATATCCATAGAGTAGGAAACCAAAATAATAAAACCAGGCCTATAAAAGTAGAACTTAAACATATGTCGAAAATAGAGATACTAAGATAAACACGTAGAAAGAAGTAATATTTTTCCCAAAATTATAAACTCCGTTCGCTTAGCTGAGATGCATTTTGACAGATTCAGGGTAAGGAACATACAACACAAAAATTCCTACTTCACATTATTAACAGCTGAAATATACTTACTATTTCTTAAAAAAAAAAGATTTAGGTATACTCTTGTTTAAAAAAAGTAGATAAATAGTGGAAGTGTACCTATCTTAAATTCATACAATTTTGTAGAATTTATTTCCCAAAATATTTTTATTTTTTACAATCAATAATTTTCTCATTTTTTATCACTACATTTTATATTATGGTGTAATGTAAATAAATAATTATCGATTGGCGTAAAATTTTTCTTTTTTACGTTTGTTGGCTCTTAATACTATGGGAACGTCTCCTTCGTTGTATAGTAATTTCCAGTCCCTTCTAGCCTGTCAAAATGTAACTAACTCCGGAAAAAATTAAATTACTAAAATTACTATAAACATGGTGATGATAAAAAGTCATCTTCTAATGTTTTGGCAATGCTCTGACTTCAGATATCTTGAATGATGTAAGTGTGTTTTTGCAGTAAAAAATCATATCATAATAAATAATAATTACAAAACAAAAAGTTACCACAATAAAACATTATAATTAAAATCCGGATTATAAGCATTTGGTTTTTTTTTGTTATTTTCTGCTTATTATTAGGATTTTTAGTAAAAATGCTTCTTTTAAAGATGTGTTGCTTATCTTTGTTTATTTTGATTCTTATGATAAACTATAGTTAAATTTCATGTATTACTTCCTGTCTTAAGCAAAATTATATAAGTATACAGAGCTATATATATTATAAACTCTAATAATTCAATGAACCATAAGAATTTTAATCCCTTATGTTTAGAAGATAAACGGGAAACCCATTGTTATACCTGTCCATGTAATAAACTAATATTTGTCTGCAGAAAGCTTAAAATTTTTTATATTGTTCTAAAATACTTTTCGGTATTATCAGTACATCTGTTTAAATTTAAATACCTACGCACCAATCACATCTGCAGATGTTGAAAGAACTTTTTCTACCTATAAATAATATGTCTACAGATAGCAGACACAGCTTTTTACAAAAGAATTTTGAAAAACATATTGTTAATTGTTTTTATGCTAATGGACATGAATAAAAAATATATTAATATGTTAATAATTTTTCGATTTTTTTATTATATGTATTATAGTTTGACACTTTTGTAATTGTTTATTTATTGTTAATAATACGATAACTAAAAATATGTGCAATTTAATGTTAATGTCCCTTATTTATATTTATATCATATCCATCTTTACTTACAGGTTTTTTTCTTGAACCTTGCTTATTTCATAAAATCTCTGCTTATTTTTGAGTCATTTTTTGCTTATTTAAGTGCTTATTTTGACCGTTCTGTCCTGCTTATAATCCGGGCTTTAACCTTTAACTACCCGCGCATTAAGTTATAACATAACTACACGCATGGCGTACTTTATACGCCACAAGAAAATACACTTAAAAACAGCGGATTCGTTTTTTTTTTTTTGAAAAAATACACTAAGGGCCGGTTGTTCGAACGCTAATCAACAATGATCATTATCAAATATTTAATTACTGTCACCAAAACTGTCAATGTCAACTTTGTTTGGGTTGCTGAAAACATAATTAATTACAATCATGAGATTTATTATTAATTATGTTAATAATGATTGTTATATTAATTGATTATAGACTCCACAGACTTTTTAACAACCCAAACAAAGTTGACATTGACAGTAATTAATTATTTGATAATGATCATTCTTGATTAGCGTTCGAACAACCGGCCCTTAGTTGTTTGTTATAAACCTTATTCAGCATCAGCGAATACTTGGAGTTCCTTCTCAGTAGTAAGGCAATTGGGATTTATAACGAGAATCTGAATCCATAATAAATAAAATAACTAATAAAAAATTGTTTGAAATGTGATTTTTTAAATGAGAAAAAGTATTGTTTATAAAGAAAAATATAGTTTGTGCCAAAATGACTAAAAAACAATTGAGAGATGTACTTATATTACTACTTATATTACTACTTATAATACTACGATCGTGGCGTATATTGTCCACTACCAGAAAAAAACAAATAATAAAATGTATATTATGATCTTCCTAGAACGCCAATTATAACGAAAGTAAAACCAGTTATAAAGCACATTCCAGTGAGAGGTTAGATAGATAAACAAGGTCAAAAATTAAATTTTTTAATATATTTGCAGTAGAATTCTTATATCTGGCGTACAAAATACGCCAGCGCGTGTAGTTAAAGGTTAAATTATAATATACAATGTCTGATTAAAAAACTTATAAATATTTATATAATAAGGCGGATTAACTATGTTTAAAAAAATTAGATGGAAATTGAGCGTAATAAACAGCCTATCACCTTAAGTGTCTGCAATACCGTGTCATCATCTAATATTTGACCCCCTGATAATATTATACCATCACAAGCTCTACATTCTTGGAAAGTTGGTAAATTGGGTGCGCTGTAGTCAATTGAAGTCACTTCGTTCCCATTTCGGAAAAAATGAACAGTCAAACTTTCAATAATTGTAAAATATATTAATAAACAAAGTAAACTGCAGAACATCTGGAATTTTAGCATCTTTACGAACTTACATATCAACAACAAACACACTATGGGTGTCTGATATAGATAAATAATACTTAGAAACGATATTTACAAAGTGTCATAACCTTTATTAATGTTCTTTGATTATACAGCAGTAAACAACAAATTAATGATTGAATGTGTTACGTTTAAAACAAACTAATTTATTTAAAATATTTAGGATGTAGATGCTGGAGTAGAAAACATTAGGAAAACGGTTTCGATAAAAATGACGTTAGCCCCTTAAGCCAACCAAGATAACTCCTGTCACTAAATTGCATTGCCAAAATCGCAGCCGACCAAAGCAACGTAGACTCATCAACAATGATAACATAACAAATGTACCTATTATCCGTTCATTACAAAAATAATAAAATAACAATTTCTGCCATGTCCTGATACGTATTGTTCTTACATTAGTCCAGGGTAATAAGGTTTTTCCATGACACTCGAGCAGCCAGGGTACTGAAGCATTTTTTCGACAGGTAATACCTATAAGAGCAAATAATTGTAACTATTTCCTGCGTAGGATCTGGCGGCCATTTTTATTTATAAACAATTAAGTGTCAAAAACTGGCATTTTCTCCTTTTTTTCAAATCAATGGAAAACAGTGAAACTTATAATTTTTTTAGTACAAACATCTTTGAGATTATGGAAAAAACTTTAAAATGACGTATTACAAAGATTGATATATTTATTTATTGTTAACATAATTGCAAAATAGCTCGGAATTGCAAAAAAATTAATTTCGCAATAACTATTGTAAAAATTAGTGTACAGCTTTGAAATTTTTGTCATATTAAGGGTTCCTTGGTGCTTAATATGTGATAAAAATTTCAAAGCGATTCATTAATTGTTTAAATTTTATTCAAATTATTTTTCCCAGAGAGCATTTTTTTGCAATAATATAAGTAAGAAAAAAATGACGTTAGAACCATTCCACAGGCGTCAAATGAAAGAGCATGAGCTATATTTTTAACATGGTTTAATAAAAGCGAATATAAAATGTATTAGTAATAAATAATTAGGCAAAAGTGTCGTAAATCTTTCCTTATAATTTTATGATATAATAGTACACTGTTTACCGGGTAGGAAAAGCTTAACATTCCTGGACGACTGTGAAGATTGCTAAGTCGAGGCGCAAGCCGAGACTTAGCAACACAGAGTCCAGGAATGTGGCTTTTCCTACGAGGTAAACATACTATTTTTCCGCAAATCGTTTAAAATTCGACAGATATTGATTGATTTAAAAAAAAACGCGATAATTTTATTCCCAAATAAATGGTGCTTTGAAATTCCTAATAAAATTACTTGGGTTACTATGGAAACGTACTGAGGTTGAATTGTCAAACTTGACGCTTATAAATTTAATTGCTGGTGTTCTCGAAAGTAAAATGATAAGTGATGATGAAATTTCCATTCCTGGGACTCCTCCAGAGCTGGTTGAGGCAGTGAATACTGCTTCATTAGAATTATTGCCAAAGAAATCAAGAGAAAAGTACGAAAATGCATACAGACGTTTTATGGATTATCGCATGAGTAAAAATACGAGTTCTTTCTCAAAAAATGTTGTAATGGCATACTTCCTAGACCTTTGTTTAAAGATGAAATCTTCAACATTATGGGCCAATTATTCAATGCTGAAGTCAACCCTTGCACTTAAACACAATGTAGATATATCTACATACTCAAAACTTCGTTCATTATTGAAACGGCAAGCTCAAGGTTATAGGGCAAAGAAATCTAAGATTTTAACGAAGGAAGAAATTGAAAAATTTATCCAGGAAGCTCCAGATAAAGAAAATTTAATGATTAAGGTAATTTACAAGGTTTTAATAGCAATGTGTTTTCTATCATTTATGTAGAACACTAACAACTGTACGGAAATATCATTTCCTTACAGTAAGGAAATGACATTTCCTTACAGTAAGGAAGTCCTGACTTTTTCTTCAAGAAATTTTGACAGAAATGTCAAAATTTCCTGGCGATTTGCGGAAAATAATATTAATTAATAGTTGTGCAATTAAAACAGGGTAAAAAAGTTAAGTTTTTTGGAAAAAGTTATTCAAAAAGTTTATAAGGAAAGATTTACGGTACTTTTGCATAATTATTTATTACTAATAAATGCACTTTTTATTCGCTTTTTTTAAACCAAGTTGAAAATATAGCTCATGTTCTTCCATTTGACACCTGTGGAATGGTTCTAACGTAATTTTTTTCTGACTTATGTTATTGCAAAAAAATGCTCTCTGAGAAAAACTATTCGAATAAAATTTAAACAATTGAATGAATCGCTTTGAAATTTTTACTACATGTTAAGCACCAAAGAACCCTCAGTTGACAAAAATTTCAAACCTGTAGACTATTTTTTACAACAGTTATTGCGAAAATATTTTTTTTTTGCAATTCCGACTTTTCTTCGCAATTATATTAACAATTAATGAGTAAGTATATCAAACTTTGTAATATGTCATTATAAAGCTTTTTCCATAGTCTCAAAGATATTTGTACTAAAAAAATCATAAATTTCACTGTTTTCCATTGATTTGAAAAAAAAAAGGGAAAAATGCCATTTTTGACAGTTAATTGTTTATAAGTAAAAAATGGCCACCAGATCCTACGCAGGAAATAGTTACCATTTGTTCCTGTAGGTATTACTTGTAGAAAAAACGCTTCAGTGCTCTGGCTGCTGAAGTGTCACGAACAGGGTATATTTTTGTCTTATTACCCTGGCCTACATCAACACTAGGCTTACCACCATCATCAACCAAAATATATTGAGGTACTTTGGAGTTGGACACATTACCAGACGAAGAGAAGGCATGGAGAGGTTGGTGGTTGAAGGCAAGGTAGAGGGTAAAAGAACTCGAGGAAGATCGCCACTCCGATGGTCAGACCAAATAAAATGCGCCACCGGTTACTCTCTGTCTAAGGCAGCACACCGCGCCCAGGAGAGAGAAGAATGGATAGCAACCATTCGTCAAATACCATAACTTCACCACATCCTTACGAAGGATAAAGGATAGAGGAGGAGAACATTAGGACAGTTCAGTCTTACACTGCCTACTCGTAGAAACCTTATGGGAAATGGCTCTCTGTCAAATGCTCTGAAACTTTGGGTTCTGGTAGTACTTGATGTGTAGAACAAAAGACTCAATGAGCGCATAGCTCCAAAAAATCATGTTTTTAAGATATAAGCCTCTGAATTTATAGGTACAGTGAGGACGTTTGAGTTTTAATAAATTCATTTTCTCGAGAACAAGCGACTCTGGAGATAAATTACAAATCAAGTCGATTTTTATTTTTAAATTATATTTTTTTGGCATATATATCATGCTAGTGACGCCATCCATCTGGGCGTGATGGCGCAATCGATGATTATTTATACAGGGTGCCCAAATAATATTTTTTTTAATTAAATTAATTGAGACAAAAAGAAGAATGTATATAATTTATTTAAATCGAAATACATTTTACTGTTGTCCGAAACCAGAAAAAAATGTTTATTTAATAAATAATTATTGTTTTTCGCTTAAATTCAATATTAAAACTGCCATCGACTGATCTTTTAGAAGTTTGAACATTTAATTTAAGCGAAAGGGGTCGTGTGACAGCTCATTTGAAAGGCTATTCAATTCTCTAATCAATAATATAAACATTAATATAATTATTTATACAGGGTGCCCAAACATTTTTTTTGAATTAAATTAATTGAGACAAAAAGAAAAATGCATATAATTTATTGTTCGAAAACAGGAAAGAATGTTTATTTGATAAATTAGTATTGTTTTTCGCTTAATTTTAAAGCTAAATTTAATATTAAAGCTGCCACCCACCTGCCTCTTAGCAGTTTGAACATTTAATTTAAGCGAAAAGCAACGTTTATTTTTCAAATTACCATTTTTTCTGTTTTCTGACCACAGTAAAGTGTATTTCGAATTAAATAAATTATATACATTCTTCTTTTTGTCTCAATTAATTTAATTCAGAAAAATTTTGGGCACCCTGTATAAATAATTATGTTACTGTCTATATTAGTGAATAGAGAATTAAATAACCTTTCAAATGAGCTATCACACGACACCTTTCGCTTAAATTAAATGTTCAAACTGCTAAGAGGCAGGTGGATGGCAGCTTTAATATTTAGTTTAGGCGAAAAACAAAATGTATTTATTAAATAAACATTTTTTTCTAGTTTCAGACAACAATAAAATGTATTTTGATTTAAATAAAATATATACATTCTTCTTTTTGTCTCAATTAATTTAATTAAAAAGTATTTTTTGGCACCCTATAAATAATATTGTTAATATTTATATTATTGACTAGAAAATTTAATAACCTTTCAAATAAGCTATCACACGACCCCTATTCTTATTTAAAAAAAATCATCGATTGCGTCATCACGCCCAGATGGATGACGTCACTAGTATGATATATATACAAAAAATTATAATTTAAAAATAAAAATCGACCTGATTTGTAATTCATCTCCAGAGTTGCCCATTCTCGAGAAAATTAATTTATTCCAACTCAAACGTCCTCACTGTACCTATAACTTCAGAGGCTTATATCTTAAAACCATGATTTTTAGAGCTACGCGCCCATTGTGTCTTTTATTCTACACATCAAGGACTACCAAAACCCAAAGTTTCAGAGCATTTGACAGAGAGCCATTTCCCATAAGGTTTCTGCGGGGTCCTTTCCCTACCTGGATGATCAAAACTACAAAAATACAAAAATTATTTTGCACATCATATTTGAAACATTATTTGGTTGAAAAACCTCATTTTTGTTGGCAAAAAATATATTAATTTGTTTGGACTAAATTACACTTGTTTTTATCTTAAAAAGGATATTTACTATCAACATTCACATAGTGTTGCCAAACTGAGTTTTGTTATTTTGAGTGGAAATTTTCCCAGCGATCTCCGAAGGTACCATACCTACGTAATTTATTTAATTCAAAATACGTTTTACTGTCATCAGAAAACAGAAAAAAATGTTTATTTGACAAATAAATATTGTTTTTTGCTTAAATTCAATGTCAAAGCTGCCACCCACCTGCCTCATGCCATCTTGGCAGTTTCAAGATTTCGTTTAAGCGAAAATCAATGTTTATTTTTTAAACAATTTTTTTTCTGTTTTTTAACAGCATTAAAGTGTATTTAGAATTAAATAAATTGCATACATTCTTCTTTTTGTGTCAATAAATTTAATTAAAAAATTTTTTTGGACACCCTTTATAAATAATTATGCTCATTAAAAAATCATCGATTACGTCATCAAGCCCAGATTTATGACGTCACGTAATTTAAAAATAAAATTCGACCGGTTTCGAAGTCGCCGTTTCACGAAATAATGAATTTATGCGTTATTTTAAGGACGCACTGTATAATAAAATGGTTAAAAAAAAATTGTTTTCAATCCTTTTTTCTTGCATTTGTATTTGTTTTTCTCATAAACCAAGCACTTTAAGCATCATGTGGTATACATTTTTGATATCAGTACAAAGAGGAGAATCAAAATATCAAATAAAAAAAGGTGAAAGATATTAAAAAAAAATTAAGGGATGGTACGGGGGTTGAGAGGATGCCTTTTCCGTCAAGCTTAAATATGGCATAATAATGTCTCCCCATTCAATAATTATTTGACGTGTTTTTGCTTTTTTTCTAAATATCAATGGTTCAAAAGTTATTAAAGGTGGATAATTTCATCTGAAAAGCACTGCATATGCAAAAACATCAAGTCCACCGTACGAATTCCTACTCATGAAAAAATATGGTTTTTTCCATGAAAGCAAATTTGTTATTAAAAATATTCAATACGATTCAAAGAGTATTAAAAAAAAATTCAAGGAAAATATTGAAAAATGAGCCAACGGTGGCAAATTTCTCAAAAAACAATGGATTTTGCGGTGGACGTCAGAATTCATTATTGGATCGTGTGAAACCAAAAATTTAAAAAGATTTTATTAGCTTATGAGCTACTAGTAGGCTATTGACTATATATTTTAGAAAGGAACTACAACGTTAACAGGGTTTTGTTGTTTCATATAGTCAATGGACCTCTATATTTAAAAAACCGCGGAGTTCTACCATTTAAATGGGTGCGTTTTTGGGAAGGGGGTGAATTAGTCCCTAGGCACAGGGCGAATTAGGGTGAGTTATATTCACATTTAGTGCAAACACGTCTATAGGAAAATTGTTCCAGGTTAAATTTACTATCGAAGTGTCACATTTTAAAGTCAAAAACATATTTTTTTTTTTACAAAAATATATCCAAAAGAAAAGCAAGAAAAAACATGAAAGATAGCAATTTTGTTTTTTGACCTATAACTTTTTCCACGGGGATATAAGTATAAACATTTCTTCATAGTAAAAGAACTTCCATCCTTCCTCTTTAAAATGGCGTTTGGTAGAAGTTCATGTGGTTTACAACTTCCAACATATGATTTTTCTAATTTCGCCACTCACCGCGATTTTGGGATATTTTCCTTGTTACTTCGCAAACATTGTTCTGTAACTTTCTTCAACGCATTTATAGGTATACGTAATGGTACATTTAATAGAAAGAGAAGTAAATTACCTTTAAAATGTTCTACCGTAGAAGGCCGCATGGCTATATTTAAGCAAGATATGGTTTTTCCAAATTTTATACTTTTAATGATAATTTATGATTATTTTTAAATTTCTCATTATAACCTATTTTATTGTATATTTGGGTATATACATTGTATAGTAAAAAGGAAAGCTTATTTTCTTTACTTTAAAATGGTGTACTGTAAAAAGTACTAGGAATATTTTTAAACAAGATATGCTTTTTCAAAGTGTGACATATACACATGCAATAGTTTGAACCATATGAAAAACTTTTTTAGTATTAATTTTATGAAAAAAAGTTATTCTTTATAAAATGCTCTGCCTAGTGTGAAACCTAAAATACAATCATCAGATATAAAATTTTAATAATAGTGTACGAGGTATGTTAAAAAATATGAATTTGCTTAGGAGTAAAGTATTTTTATATTTCACAATATCGAAAAGTGTTATTAAGAAAAATGATTTGGATTTAAAAATTATACTATAATATGCAATTATATTCTTCTAATTAAAAAAAAAATAAAAAATTTTAAATTTTTTTCAATTTATGGATACTCTTGGATATCCTACGGATATCTTGTTTAAAACTACTTCTAGATTTTTATGGACTACACCATTTTAAAGTAAAGAAAATATGCTGTTTTCTATTATATAATGTATATCCCTAAATGTACAAGAAAATAAGTGATAATGAGAAATTTAAAAAATAATCATAAAAAATATAAAAAATCATTAAAAGTATAATACCTTGAAAAAGCAGAACTTGCTTCAAAATAGTCAAGTAACCTTATACAATAGACAATAGACCATTTTAAAGGTAATTGACCCCTCTTTCTAATAAATGTACCATTGCATATACCTAGAAATGCGTAAAAAAAGTTACAGAACAATGTTTGCGAAATAATGGGGAAAATGGCCCAAAAATGATGTGAGCGGCGAATTTTGAAAAATCCTATTTCGGAAAATATAAATCCTAGAGACTTCTACTAAACGTCATTTTAAAGAGACAGAATGTAAGGTATTTTTTGCTGAAGCAATGTCTATACCTATATCCTCGTGTTCCCCGTGTTCTTTTGAATATATTTTTGTAAATAAAAATATTTTTGACTTTAAAATGTAATATTTCGATAGTAAATTTAACCTGGAACAATTTTCCTGTAGACGTCTTTGTACCAACAGTGCAAAGCACTCACCCTAATTCACCCTGTGCCTAGGGACTAATTCACGAATTTCTCAAAAACGCACACATTTAAATGGTAGCACTCCGCGGTTTTTTTTAAATTTAGAGGTCCATTGACTATATGAGACAATAAAATCCCGTTAACGTCGTAGTTCCTTTTAGCTCTCTTATTTTGAACTTAATCAATAGCCAATAGAGGTAACGTTGTCGAGCTTCATAGTTTTAACGATTGACGTTTTGGTATCACTCAGAAATCAAAACAACGAAATTTTTTGCAATAAATCGTGAAAATGAAACCTCTAAAGAAAATCTATACAAAATTTCAGGTGGATCGGTCTACAGATGGCTACTTCCTTTGAAAAAAGCAGTTTTTAGAAAAACGCGTTTAAAGTTTTGTCAAATTTTATTTTCAATTTCTTTTTTGTCTGTCATGTCGTAAAGTGATGCACACCGGGATACGTTTTTGAATAGCGGATTAATTTACAAAAAGGAATGGGAACAGGTGTTGAACGTTTCTCACTACGTTCAAGCGCGCTGGCACGAACCTGCTGCAAAGCGAGCCGAAGGTAGGGATATTCAATATGCTGTATTTGAATTTTTAAATATTTTAATCAGATTTATTTTTATTTAAATCGTGTTCCACTCGTCTTTCCAAAGGTTTCCAAAAACTAATTCACAAAATAATACAATTATTATTAATTTTCATTTTACGTTACATGAAATTTACTTACTTGCTCTAAAAGTTATAATTATACCGACGCCTTCTCACACTCCTCCTATAATAAATGTAGGAGTTACTATAAAAATAATATCCGCTTGAACATAAACTCAACACTTTGGGTGTATATTAAAGTACCGAAATAACTCAAAATACACAAAACACAATTACAACGTTGGTTATAACTTTCTGCTATTCCAAACACAAAGAAAAGGCAATTATTTGGCATACAATTTGAAAACCTACACATAAATCTGGCGGTTGCCGTATATTTGTTAGACAAATATCAGTATTATATTATATTTTTGATTTTAATGAAACTTTTGAGTTCAACCTGGTAATTTCAACAATATGATGAAGAATTGACGTCTAATAAGTAACATAAAATTAATGTTTATTATATAGGCGAGAAAATAAAGCGCTAAAATGGACTAATAGACCAGGGCATTTAGCACTAAAAACATCAGAATAAATCGATTTTTAAATTCAGCACCTAGAGATGTTTTGCATTGCGTTCAGAATGTCAGGCAAAAAGTGTACTATAGAAAAATGGGTGGAAGTGTATAATTACTTTTTAAATTGCATAAAATGCATCCAAAAGTGCCTAAAAATATCAAAATAAGCATATTAAGGGCCAAATTTTGTTACTTTGTGGTTTTTTGGGTCGCTGAATACGACTATGCCATCAAAACCAACCTCCTGAGCACCTGGTACCCAAGGTCCATGCCAGGGTAAGTGAGCTGGAGGTTCGAGGGTTATCGGCACTAAATTGACATAAACAGATTGTTTGGAGATTTTTGGAATCATTAAACACGAATACGCCATCAGAACTGAGCCTTGGAGCACCTGGTACCCAAAACCCTCCAAATTCCAGAAGATATCATGCCTTAGCAATGACCTTGGGCACCAGGTGGTCCTGGGGTAGGTTTTGATGGCGTATTTTTATGCAGCGACTTCAAAATAAATAAATGTTAATTTTATAACATATGAATATGTTTTAATCTATTTTTTAAATAAAACAAATATTACTTTCTGAGTTATTAGGGCAGTCAATGAGGGTATGTGGCTCCGAATTCCATACTACTATATCGATTTACGTGATATTTTCACAGAAAGTAGGGAATAGCCCAAGAAACAAAGTCTGCGCTGTGCCGATGTGTGCTTTTGTCTTGGGGGCAGTTCCCACCCCTTCTTGTGGGTGGAAATTTTTTTGCTTAAATAACTACGGAAGTTGCTAGAGAACCTCATACTAAGCAAAAACTGTTCTCTAATTTTTTTTCGAAAACTCGATACTTTTTGAGTTTTTCCTGGTTGAAAATTGGCCATTTTCATTGAAACATAACACCTTTTCAAATGGTTTTTTTGCGAATACATTAAAAACCATGCATCTAACTAAAAAAACTGTATAAAACATTTTTGTAGCTTGTAAAATAACAAAGAATTATCTCCTTTGTGAATCTTCTAGTTATAGCACAAAAAGAGATATGGTACCTAAGTGAAAAAAACTTGTTTTCTTGGTGGATGCTCAAATCAGTGTATTTAACTTGAAATAACAGAGAAACGGGCAATTTTAGGTGTATAATGCTACCAATAACTTTTGTTGTGCTTGAAAAGACCTTTAAACTAAGCAATATTACATGTCGATTACATTCAAACTAAGCGAGATAAACTGTAAAAAATTTGATGACTAACGTATTTTAAGAAAAAAATGAGAAGTATATTTAACCCCTCACCCACAAGAATTTAAATGCATCGTTTTCCTTCTACAATACATTTTACTATAGTGTTCTTTTAATGTTCAAAAAGTTGGGCGGGTTTAAAATGAATGGTTTTTGGAAAAAAATAGGGTCAAATTATTGAGTGCATTTTTAAATTTTCTTAAAAATCTTCTTATTTCTCCATGGAACTCGAAAATGATAATAGATGTCAAAAAAATATGCCATACAAAAATGTAGGTTTCTTCTAGATAAACATTTTGATTTAATTTTTTATAGCAGTATCTCAACAGTATCATTTTCAAGTTACATGGAGGAAAAGGAAGATTTTTAAGAAAATTTAAATATGCGCTCTATAATTTGATCTTATTTTTTTCAAAAACCATTAATTAACCCGCTCAACTTTTTGAACATAAAAATAACACTGTAGTAAAATGTATTGTAGAAGGAAAACGATGCATTTAAATTCTTGTGGATGAGGGGTTAAATATACTTCTCAATTTTTTTCTTAAAATTCGTTAGTCATCAATTTTTTGCAGCATATCTCGCTTAGTTTGAATGTAATCGACATTTCATATTGCTAATTTGAAAGGACTTTTCAGGCACAATAAAAGATATTGATAGCATTATACACCTAAAATCGACCGTTTCTCTGTTATTTCAAGTTGAATACACTGATTTGAGTATGCACCAAAAAAACAAAGTCTTTTTACCTACCATATCTCTTTTTGTGTTATAACTAGAGGATTGATGAAAGAACTAATCTCTTTATTTTTTTATGACCTACAAAAATGTTTTATATAATTTTTTTAGCTAGATGCATTGTTTTTAAGGTATGCGCAAAAAACCAATTTTCCCCAATTTTTTGAAAAGGCCAATTTTCAACCACGAATAACTCGAACGGAGAGGGCTTTGATAGGTAGCCTAACATAGTCAACGAGGGAGAGCTATTTTGGGTCAAGAGAAGACATCAGAGTGAGTGAAACAAAAGGTCAGTCAATTTATGTGAAAGATATTTTTATGTTCGGAAACTAAAATTTTGAGTAAAAGCATATGAATTAAGATTCGAATATTTCAAAAAGTAAATAGGAAGTATAGGTAATTTTGCGAATACCGAAATTTGTTTGTTTAGCTTGTTTTATCAAAGTCATCGGGAACAAACCGATAAATTGTTTTTTTTTAACTAGAATAAATTTAAGTGGTAAAAAATTCATTCGGAGAGCTGTGTCCACAAGTTTTAAATTTGATCGATTTTTGTAGTATTGATTTTGATAATAAAAGACAATTCTGTATGCTTATTTTACATTTCTATTTAATTCCCTTTCCTAATATTTTTTCCCGATTAGAACCAACTAAGAGATACTGAAACCACGAGAGAAGATAAGTATAACATAAGATAATTTAGATATTTTTTTTGTATTATAAAAAGGCACCCTGAGATTTTTTCTTAATTTTTTTGTATGATTTGCGACAATTGGATAATTGATTAAATAATTAATTGGAGTAATCAAATAAAGATTAATTGATATTAAAGTAATAAAAAGTAGATCATAACAGTATATTTACATTTAACTATATAATATATATATATAATAATATATAACTATACATAATGTTGTAACATATTTAATACAATATAACTTAAAAAACAAACACAATATTAGTTATAAATTCCAATTAACATAAACAAAATGCGCTAATGTCACTGTCACTAAATTAAATGATAAACGTCAAAATTTTTAGTAAACAAGATATAAACGTAAAAAATATACTGGCATTGTTACAGTTAAAATTCCTTTAAAAATTTTTCGAATTTAATTATTGGTATAAATTTGAATAATTATTGTATTAAATAAACAAGTTTAAGTAATTTTATTTGCAGTTTAGATACGATTAATATTAAAAGTGGCATGCGCCACTTAAATCTAACTTCAGCCCGTGAGTAATGCCCCGTGAGTAACTTCAGCCCGTGAGTAATGAATTATTACCCACGGGTACAGTAATGGGTGCTATTATCTATGAAAAAATAGCGAATAATGAGCATGTTATTAAACAGTCGTAGAAAATAATTTATTGACAAATTATTACAGGACCCACATACTACAACATCACTTACTTTAATTTTTATTTCATGTTCAGTAGTTACTAGTGATAAATTTGTCAATCGATTTTGCCACAATGTTGACTCCACGCTCTGAATCCGCTGAAAGTCGCAATAATTGCGGTAGTAATAAAAGAAAGTCTTTCTTTTAAATAATCTTAATCAAAGAAAAGCCGAAAATTTGACAATACAGAAGAAATATGAGTCAAAAATAGAAGCCATGGAGATGAAACACTTAAGAAAGATCGTAGTAAAATCAAAATGGGATAGAATAAGAAAAGAAGAAATAAGAAGAAGAACGGAAATACAGCCAATATTATATCACATACAAAATAAACAACTAGAATGGTATCGACATGTGATAAGAATGATACCAGAATGGATGCCCAGGAAAATTCTGGAAATGGGAAACACGATAAAATTGGGAAGAGGGCGTCCCCGAAAAATTGAAGGGACCAAATAGAGGAAATGCACAAGAGGAAATGAAAGAAGAAATGAAACGCCTAGCCAAAAACAGAAAGGCATGGGAAATAAGTGAAAGAAACGGACCATAATCCGACGCCGTAATAGGCATAATGAAAAAAGACAAGAAGAAGAAGAAATGCCGCTTTACTTTATATTTACATGTTAACTTAAATTTAATATTTAATCCATTCCGTCAAAGCTTATTTCGCAAAATTACCCCGCGACAAGTGTACAAACGGCTTTGAAAATGCGCGGAAAGTCCTAAGCAATTTGACCTTTATAGGTTCCACAACCGATTTCGGAAACATCGTCGGTATGTCTTCAAATGAATCAAAAGATTACCGCCTGTCCATTGGACGGACAGCCGGGCGGGCGGCAATCTATAAATCGCGCTTAAGTGCCAATGTAATTTTTCATTAATCATTTTAAAGCATATTAATTTCATGCTAAAACAAAGTAAAAGACCCGCTCTTTGGCGCTCGGCGCCCCCAATATCCCGGCGCCCGTGGGCACCGCACAACCTGCGTGAACCTGCCACTGTACTGATCTTAGATGCTTAAAATTATTTCTATTCATAATCAGTTCAACATCCTAAGTTACCATTTTATTTGTAGTGCATCTTTAAGGTTAGTACACTTTAGAACACCAAAAACAAGCACTTTTTTCAAGAATTTTTTTCTCAGAACCTTTATTAAAAATGGACATATTATTAATACAATATATTTTAACCATGGAAAACTAAAGAAAAAGGTCGATTTTTTTACAAAAAAATTTAAAATTTACGTAATTTTTTTTGCGGAATTTTCCACTAACGGTGGTAAATTGTCACGTAAAAAACCTTCCATTTTCAAATGCCGTACGATTTTCTTGCCAAATCCTGAGATTAACTGTCCGGAACTACTTTTTTTCGAGGCCTTGACTTTGGCACCCTCTACAATATTAGTGTACGTGTATAAATGAAAAAGGTATATTTTTTGTACTCTCTAATAGTTAGTTATTGTTCGTCCGCTGTAACTTTTCCCATGCATCACGATTCATTTTCAAACAAATTAAGTCAAAACATAAAGTGAAATGTACGCCGATGTGTGTAGTATATAGTATACAGTATACAAAATGTATGTACGTATCGACGTTCGTTTCACTTTATGTTTTGACTTAATCTGTTTGAAAATGAATCGTCACGTATGGGAAAAGCTATAACAGACGAACAATATTAATACGTAAAAAGTTTTATGTTTATTTTTAATAAAGGTTCTTATTTTTGGTTTCCTAAAGTGTACTACTAGTACATGAACATTTCAGATAGGTACTCTGTTTTTGTCCTTTTTTTCTCAAGCGGCTGTCTCCTCTATTCCAGTTTTTGTTCTAAATCGCTCTTAGTAATTCCTACTAACACTACATCATCAGCATACATTAAGCACTAGAGAATATTACCCTGTAGTTTTGCTGTTCTTTGATCCAACACCAATGAGAATAAATTAGTACCAAATATCGAACTCTGACGCAATCGACCAAAAAAATAGCCAAAACAAATAAAAAATCTTTAAAAGCGCTTGTAAAAATGTAAAATATAGTTTTAGTCAAACAAGATTACGATTTTAGTAAAAACTTTATGTCGAATTCTTTCTGAGCTAAATTTAAAATTAAAATTGATTTTAAAAAGAGAACTAGACATAAACCAAAGACGACTAGCTTGGATTTGGGAATATTAAAGTTGGGAACAAGAATTAAATCTGAATTACTAATATTCTTTATCGATAATTCTCGTTTTGAAAGGTATTCTGATCGTCCACTTTGCTATTATTATTTAGTGAGGGTCTTGAAATTTTCGACTTTCCACCTTTAGAAAGCATTTTAAACGTAATAGGTTCAACCAAAACCTCTAACAATTTGAGGTAGGTACTCACTGCATAAGCTTTGTATAAAAATCGTTCAATATGTGTACATCATAATATGCTCTAAATTCTTGACGATACACGTTCTCCTCGACTACGAAATTTTTTTCATGTGAGTATCTCACCTTGTATAATCAACTATTTTTAATGGGAAATAAACCACAATTTTACCAAAAAATGATTTTATTAACGTTTCGAAGCCCAAATCGGGTTTCGTTGTCAAAATACAAACTACTCCTAAAATGAACAAAAATGTTGTTGCTAAGTAAAAAAAAATTCTTCTAATAATTTATTTAATCTGACTCATTTTATTGGCAATTCAGACGTATATTATACATTTTAAAGTAGAAGACTTTAAAATGATACCGCCAACATTTATGAGTTGCGTTCCTGGGACGACTTTACTAAAAGATAGTTCATTCGATTACATGAAATCAATCCCAACTCAAGAATATCCGTCGCAAAAAAATCATAGCATGTGATCTGTCTTCAAAAAGACAACCAAATGCAACGATGACAGTAAAATTCTCGCGTTAGAGATTCCATAGTAAATCACGAGGGAAAACCAGGAAAAAACTTTGTGATACTATCTCGACATCGTAAGTATTTGGTCTTACATTTAATTTACTTTCAAAAAACTAATACCACATTCTGACTTTAATATGTTTAAATTATAAATATTATTAACGATACATAGATATACAATAAGTAATACTAAAATATCAAATCACAACATCAACGTTAAAAAGGGAATCATTAAATCCTTATATGATAGAGCCAAAATTACTTGTTCTAACGAAAATTTATTTTTAGAAGAAAAACTCTGTTTTATTAAAAAATGATTATCCTTTATCGTTTATAAATAAGGAATTGTCAAGATTGGGTCGAATGGAACATAACAACTTAGAAGGGGATCCTACAACATTCACAAGAAATAATACGAGGAAAATATCAATACCATATATAAAAGGACTATCCGAGAAACTTAAAAAAATAGGAAATAAATTCAACATTTCAACAACATTCAAAACAACAAATACATTGAGATCTATTTTATCTAAAACTAAATCTAACAATGAACAAGAAAGAACAAAGAATTGCATTTATAAAATACCTTGTGAATGCGAACAATTTTATTTAGGTGAAACATCAAGACCATTAAACGTTAGAATTAGTGAACATCAGTCTTATATTAAACATAGAGAATTTGATAGATCTCAAATATGTCAACACGCATGGGATAATGAACATAGAGTTCAGTGGAGAGATTCAAGTATAGTCCTGAAAGAATCAGATAGTAAAATGAGAAAAATCAAGGAAGCGGCTCTAATTATGCTAAATGAAACCAATTGTGTCGCAAATTCCTCGGTAGAATGCAGTAGGATGTGGTTACCCATACTGAAAGAGGAAGTCAAAAGAAAGAAAATACCATGATTAATAAGTCAATAACATATCGAGTTAGTACAAATTTTATATTTTAGTATCACTTATTGTGTATCTATGTATTATTAATATTATTTATGATTTAAACATATTAATGTCAGAATTTGGTATTAGTTTTTTGAAAGTAAATTAAATGTAAGACCAAATACTTACGATGTCGGGATAGTATCACGAGGTTTTTTCCTGGTTTTCCCTCGTGATTTACTATGGAATCTCTAACGCGAGAATTTTACTGTCATCGTTGCATTTGGTTGTCTTTTTAAAGACAGATCACATGCTATGATTTTTTTGTGACGGATATTCTTGAGTTGGGATTGATTTCATGTAATCGAATGAACTATCCTTTAGAAAAGTCGTCCCAGGAACGCAACTCATAAATATCGGCGATATCATTTTAAAGTCTTCTACTTTAAAATATATAATATACGTCTGAATTTCCAATATAAATGAGTCAGATTAAATAAATTATTAGAAGAATTTTTTTTTACTTAGCAACAACATTTTGGTTTATTTTAGTAGTATTTTGTATTTTGACAACGAAACCCGATTTGGGCTTCGAAACGTTAAAAAAATAATTTTTTGGTAAAATTGTGGCTTATTTACCATTAAAAATAGTTGATTATAAAAAATGCCACAAGGAAATAGCTTCAGAACAACATCACCTTGTATGTAACAACATAATCTGTCGTTTTCATTTTCATGTTTCTTAGGGCGTCACCTTTCCACCGGTATAATGTTTATCAGCCCACACAAATAAAGATTTTGTTCATTAACAGCAGTTAAATTATTAGATTCTCTTAAAATTTGTTATTTTGAAGGCTGCGGAATTTTAGCAAAGCAATTCAATCGCTTGCAGAGACACTCCGTCCCGAACTCATTTTATTTGTTGTAGTGCATGACTCTATAGACGCAGTTTTTGTTTACATAGTGGATTCGGCCATATATTGACTTTTTCTTGGAACTTCGTACAACATGTTGCACAACATCTTCATTTTCACCCTCAGTTTCACTCACATCCATTTTTTAGCCAACTTTAATAAGGTTTTAACACCAAACCACTACAAACTTCGGAAAGCATTCAAAAGTAAATATGACCTAACATAAAATGAGCATTATTATGACTGACCATGTGATTGATGCCGAAATAAGGAAGCCGTTACGTCTCGATATTTTGGACTTAGCTTGTTGTTTTCCTGTACCGCGTGGACTTGGCTTATTTTTGTCGTATATAGGCATTATTAAGGCTGATTCTCACTATCATGCAAGGCAAGTGCTCGGCATGGGCAAGGCATCGGCTTGGCAAGATACATTTTACATAAAATCTTATGCACTTCACGAGATGTAATTCACACTATGCGTGCCAGGCACCGGCAAGCGACGGGCTTTGCAGGCGACGTTCTTTTCGAAAAAATCTTTGCCGAGCATGTGCCTTGCCGTTGCCGGTCCGGTTCCTTGCACGTCTAATGAGAATCGGGCTTTTATTCATGGGATTTTGCTCGAGACTTGTCTTGTTATTGCCTTGTTTAAAGGTCTGAGAAGATGCAAACGGGAATTTACTACAAGAAGCGTAAAAAATGTAATTTCGATAAAAATGGCTTAGCCGGTTTTTCATGTGTACCTTTAAATTTATTACGAAGTAGAGAAAGACGTTACAAAGTACCTACAATTAAAGTACTTACGTGACGGACATAATATTTATTAAAAAAATATTGTTTGCGAATAAGCTATTGCAAGGGATACTGCCGATTTTCAATATTTGAACGAAACTTTTGAGAATCCTTAGCATAAAGCGCATAGATTACTGTATTTTTTCAATACAATGAATAATTCAACGAATTCACCGAATACAACGAATTGTTGTTTCCAATTTATGCTTAACAATTTTTTTACAGTTTCCAATAATATTTTATAATTTTAGCAAGTAGTTTAATGGAATTTAACGTTAATATTTACAATAAAGTATAAACTAAGTTCAATATAAACAAAAATACAGTTTGTTGATCTGTCGGATCTTTGTACACCGTCATCATTCCTATTAGGTATAGGAAATGAGCCAAAACATGTGAGCCAAACGTACGTCGCGTCGCGTCGGTCGGTTATACAGGGTGTTTCATTAATAATTGTCCATATAGTAACTGGAGAAACCTTAGTAGAAAATACGAAGATTTATCCTAAAACTCTTAAATAAAATGTGGTTCCTTACTGAGTTACAGGGTGTTTTATCTAAAAAATTAAAAATTTATTTTTGCTCAGCATTTTAAACCTATTCGACGTATCCTTTTCGTACTTGGCAGAAAGTGCGACTACTATAGACCCTACTAAATTATGATAAACAAACGTTTCTGGCTACTACCAGAGGCGTACGACAGGGGATAGTAAATAGTTGACCATTCTCAAATTCTACGCCACTGGAGGAATTACTATTTTAGTGCCATTTTTAGATTCTCCAATACTTTCTACGTAAATAATATACTCGTCATTGGTAATGATAAAGTCATTAGTTTTCGAAATATTTGAAGTTAAATATGAAACGGCACAGTTATTTTGATTAATTTATGATATGATTCAAATTTAAACAAATATTTGTACCCAGTACTTTAAAACTATTTGGCGTATCCTTATCATACTTGGCAGAAAGTGTAGGTACTGTAGATCCTACTAAATTAAGATAAATAAACGTTTCTAGCTACTACTAG
The DNA here is from genome assembly GCF_917563875.1 of Diabrotica virgifera virgifera. Lineage (NCBI taxonomy): Eukaryota > Metazoa > Arthropoda > Insecta > Coleoptera > Chrysomelidae > Diabrotica > Diabrotica virgifera. The sequence goes on from NC_065444.1 coordinate 92,590,668, forward strand.
CTGCGTACGACAGGGGATAGTGGCTGGTTGACCCTTCTCAAATTCTACGCCACTGACGAAATTGCTGTTTTAGTGTAATTTTTTGATTTTCCAATACTTTTTATGTAAATAATATGCTCTTTATTCATAACGATAAAATTATTAGTTTTCGAGATATTTGAAATTAAAAATGAAGCGACACAATACATTAGTCAAAATAACCGTGTCGTTTCATATTTAACTTCAAAGATCTCAAAAACTAATGACTTTATCGTTACATTAGAAGAGTATATTATTTTCATAGAAAGTATTGCAGAATCCAAAAATTGAACTAAAATAGCAATTCCGCCAGTGACGTAGAATTTGGAAAGGGTCAACCATTCACTTTCCCCCGTCGTACGCCTCTGGTAATAGCCATTGTAATAGCCGTTTGGTAATAGCCGTTTGTTTAACATAATTTAGTAGTCTGTACAGTACCTATACTTTCTGCCAAGCATGAAAAGGATACGTCGAATAGTTTGAAAATGCTGGGCAAAAATAATTTTTAAAATTTTAGCTAAAACACCTTGTAAGTCAGTAAGGAACCACATTTTATTTAAGTGTTTTAGGTTAAATCTTCGTATTTTGTGATAAGGTTTCTCCAGTTACTATATGGACAATTATTAACGAAACACCCTGTATAAGAATTAGAAAATGGCTAATATTACAATGGACGTTTTTATACTTAGCTTTTATTTCATTTATATAATTTGGAAAAATGGTTATTAGCCCAGTAAATCACCGTTTTGGAGTGTAATTTTCAGGATCAACCGAATTGCATGAAAATTTGGATTTAGGTTCTACTTACCCTCCACTTCAAAGTTGAATTTTTGCCGTTGGTTGCTTTTACTTGGGGGGTGACATTCACCCCTTCTCGGGGGTAAAATAACGCGAGTTTAAAGTAAGTCCGGAAATGGATAAACTGCCTAATTTTAAGCAACTTTCGTTCTATACAGAATTTTACAAAAGTCTACATTTTTTGAGTTACTTGCGATTGAAAATGTTTATTTTTCGACAAAAAAAAACACATTTTCAGGCGGTTTTTCGCAAATAACCGAAAAAGTAAATATTTTATCGAAAAAATATTGCTATCAACAATGTAGCTTACAAAAAAAAACGAAAGAATTTGTGTATCAATGAAATTTATGAATCCCGTAAAAGCAAAGTTGCAGGTCATGAAAAATACGTTCTTATTCGTTAAATTGCAAATAGAATATTTCAACGTGAAATAACCACAAAATTAAGCAATGCTCGGAAAAGCTTATAAAAATGTTTAAAGTATTTAAAAAAAGCTTTATTTTTATTCTTTATAAAAGTTTCTAACAACAAAACGCGTTATTTGAAAATAAAGTTGACCCCTTTTTTTTGGTTAAAAAAATCGTGAAAATCACCCACTATTTAGCACCCTAAATAAAATTAATCGTTACTGATTTACCTTTTACTTTATATACATGTGTACTCTCTATACAATATGTGAGATTTACTGGTTCGAAGAGCTTATTTTAGAAGTAATTTGGTTTTATATAAAAAAAAATTTCCTAAACATTTTGGAAAAGTGCACTTTTTTCAAACAAACTTAAAAAATGGTAGTGATACGAAAAATCTTACAGAATAAAAAAATGTAGGTTTTGCTTTTATAAGTTTGATAGTTTCATTTTGTTTTTCTGTAAGGCAAAAATTGGTTAAGATACGGCTTCTCAAAATTTGCATACCCAATATTTGCAAGCCCTTTAAACTATAACCATTTCAAAAATATACACTTTAAACCAGTGAAACTTACAGATTATATAAAAATTCATAATTAAAGTAAGTTGTTTGTAAAGCGGTAACGATTAATTTCATTTGGGGTGCTCAACCGAGGGAGATTTTCACGATTTTTTACCAAAAAAGAGGCCAACTTTATTTTGAGCGTAACTCGCTTAGTTTTAATGCTATAAACTATTATAAAAAAATAAGCATAAAGTTTTTTTAAACTCTTTAAAGAAGTTTTAATGGGATTTTCCCTAAAAGTGCTTAATTTTTTGGTTATTTTACGTTGAAATGTTCGATTTGGAATTTGACGAATAAAAACGTATTTTTTATGATATACAACTTTGCACAAACTGGGTTTATGGACTTCACCGACACACAACTTTTTCGTTTGTTTCTATGCTACATTATTGCTAATAATTTCTTTTGATAAAAGTTAATTGCCAAAACTACCTGAAAACGTGTTTTTTTTGTCGAAAAATAAACATTTTCAATCGCAAATAACTCGAAAATATTGACTTACTTAAAAAACTCTATAGAACAAAAGTTGCTTAGAATTAGTCAGGTTATCCATTTCCGGACTTACTTTAAACGCGCGTTTTTTCACCCCCGAGAAGGGGTGAATGTCATCTCCCAATAAATTCAACCAACGACACAAATTCAACTTTGAAGTGGAGGGTAAATGGAACCTAAATCTAAGTTTTCATGCAATTCCGAGTTGACCCTGAAAATTACACGATATTGCCGTATTTCCCGTTCATTTACTGGACTCTATACATTTTCATGAAATTTATGAAAGAAAAATATTTAATGACATATATGTAATTACGAGGTGTAATACCAAGAACTTGGATGAAGTCGACATTTATTGCTTTAACAAAGAAAACAAAATCCTAATCCTGCAGTGAATATCTGGAACACTACCTTAATGAGACATATTTTACAGTTATTTCCAAAAATCGTAATCAAAGAATATATTTATAATAGGTATACGAGCCCCTTCCCATTTCAGTTGGCCCACCTTTGGAATTTGCAGTTTATGACGATTACCATAAACAAGTGATAATCAACATATTTTTATAAGTTGCCATATTAATTAGTATTGCATTTTTTACTAATATTTATTGAAAACATTAACCTTATGCTTTTTTTATTTATTTCAAACAATAATAAAAAAAATCGCTAAATCTTTGCTTTTCATTCAATTATATCAACATGCATTGATTTTTTCATATTTATCTTACAATCAGAGTTAGGCTATGGAAAATGATATCAAAACAATTATTGTCAATTAATGTCAAATAGATTATGCATATAAAGCCTATTGCCGTTTGTCGGATAAAGTCATCGATGGGAATGAGTGAAGGTAAAGTTATGGATGAGAACATTTGTTCAATCATCAATAGATTTTTTAATTTTTGAAAATCAATTCGAAAATCGCGAATGTGTTTTAATTGTCACAGTATAGTGTAAGAAATATAGTTAGGAGATACAAAACCTCAGGTTTTATCATCACAAAACCTATAAATGTAGGAAAAAGTAAAATAAGCGAAGCAGACAGAAGTGGATTAAGACGCATTATAGTGAAAAACAGAAGTGCAACTTATCTAGATTTAAGTAGGTTTTGGAGTAAACTGGTTGGAACACACGTTTCTATATCGACATGTCACTGAGAGGTTCACAAATTAAGCTTTTGTACTTATAAAATGATTGATAAAGTTAAAAAAATCAATACGAATTCTTTGTGAAAATTTTAATTTTATCTCATACTAACGAAAATCCAGTTCTTAACATTACAACACAAGAAAAATAAGTTAAAATGGCCAAAAGAGCATTGAGGTTGGACAAATTCACTAAGGGATACAATACAATGGAATAATGAATCCAGATTTGAATTTTGTGTTGGAGTCGAGTTGGATACAGTATGAGTCGATTTATACGCAGGAAAAGTAAAGCTTTTCAGCTTAATTTCTTAACAGAGAAGTCAAATATCCTACGTTTATCATGGTGTGGGGAAGCATGCCATCGAATAGTTTGGAAAAATTGCATTTTATCGATGGAATCTTAAATACGGGCAACTATTATTTGAATGTTTTTAGTAATTTCTTACCGATTGTGGAACAAAGTCGTTTCAATAAATTTAAATTAGCGAAAGATTTTGTCTTCCAACGAGTTGGCGTAGGTTGCCATACCTCAAAAAAAAAGTTTAAACTGGATTGGTGACCAAGGTATACTACTTCTGGAATACGCTTCTAACAGTCACGACTTGTCCCTGAGAAAAACTTTTGCGCCTCTTTTTTACTCAAAATAAAAAAAACATTGAGGAAACATCCTGCCAGATCCGTCAAAGAATTGAAGCAAAATTTGCAAAAAATATGGGATCCATTTACACCAGAGTGTTGTCAGAACTTTATAAAAACTATGCCTCGAAGAATTTTGAATTTAATTAAAAATAAAAAAGATGTCACTTAGTTGTAAACTTCCACATTTGTTTTGTTTTGAAAATCCAAAAATTATCGATGAATTAAAAATTTCAAAGTTTAGGTATGCTGGATTTTTGTTTTTGTTCTATAAAATTGGATTTTCTTTTAAATCTACATTGGGCCAACTGATATGGGAAGGGGCTCGTAGACTGTGCGAAGAATAAGACTAGATGCAGGTTACGCATATACAGGGTGTAACAAAAATACAGGTCATTAATTAAATCACATATTCTAGGACCAAAAATAGTTCGATTGGACTTAACTTACCTTAGTACAAATATACATATAAAAAAAGTTACAGCCCTTTGAAGTTACAAAATAAAAATCAATTTTTTTAAATAAATCGAAAGCTATTAGAGATTTTTTATTGAAAATGGCATGTGGCATTATTATAGCAAGAAAATCTTAGAAAAAAATTATAGTGAAATTTGTGCACCCCATAAAAAATTTATGGGGGTTTTGTTCCTGTAAACCCCCCAAACTTTTGTGTACGTTCCAATCTAATTATTATTGTAGTACCATTAGTTAAGCACAATGTTGCAAAAACTTTTTTGCTTCTTAGTACTTTTTCGAAAAGTCAGTTTTTATCGAGTTATTGTGAATATTTGTTAAATCCACCACATATTTTTGTATATGGTTAAGTACGATTATTATATGGAGACTTGGTAATAATATGAAAATTTATTTATGATTTACGTTTTTAGGTATATTTTGAACCATATTAAAAAAGAAGCCACATCTCGATAAAAGGTGCCTTATCGAAAAAATATAAAGATGCAAAAAAGTTTTAATAACACTGTGTCTAACTAATCGTACTGCAGTAATATTTTAATTGGAACGTACACAAACATTTGGGGGGTTTAAAGGAACAAAACCCCCATAAATTTTTTCTGTAAACATTAAAAAAGAAGCCGCAACTCGATAAAAACTGCTTTATCTAAAAAATTCTAAGAGGCAAAAAAGTTTTAGAAATATTGAATTTAACTAATGGTACCACAATAATAATTTAATTGGAACGTACACAAAATTTTGGGGGGGTTTAAGGCAATAAAACCCCCATAAAATTTTTATGGGGTGAACAAATTTTACTATGATATTTCTTTAAGATGCTCCTGCCATAAGAATGCCCCATGTCCATTATCCATAAAAAATCTCTAATAGATTTCGATATGTATTCGAAAAAATCGATTTTCATTTTATAACTTCAAATGGCTGTAACTTTTTTTTTGTGCATAATTGTACTAAGGTAAGTTAGGTCCATTCGAACTATTTTTGGTCCCAGAATATATGATTTAATTTATGACCTGTATTTTTGTTACACCCTGTATGTATATGTTATCAAACCGAATTGAAAAAAAAAATGTACATACAAAAATTAACATATTAAATTTCAAATAAAGAGACCTATATATAATAAATTGAAAAATAGAAAAATTTGAGCTGAGTAAAAAAAATATTTTAAATGTAAAGTTAAGCATCGTATACATAATCATAAATTTCGCATTTCGCCAGTAGGGTAGTCAATGAGGGTATGTGGCTCCGAATTCCATCCTACTATATCGATTTACGTGATATTTTCACAGTAAGTAGGGAATAGCCCAAGAAACAAAGTCTACCCTATACCGATGTGTGCTTTTGTCTTGGGGGCGGTTCCCACCCCTTCTCGCGAGTGGAAAATTTTTTGCTTAAATAATTACGGAAGTTGCTAGAGAACCTAATACTAAGCAAAAACTGTTCTATATTTTTTTTTTTCGAAAACTCAATACTTCTTGAGTTATTCCTGGTTGAAAATTGGCCATTTTATTTGAAACATAACACCTTTTCAAACGGTTTTTTGCGAATACCTTAAAAACTATGCTTCTAACTAAAAAAACTATATAAAACATTTTTGTAGCTTATAAAACTTATAAAATAGCAAAGAGATTCTTTCCTTTATGAATCTTTTAGTTAGAACACAAAAAGAGATATGGTAAGTGAAAAAACTTGTTTTCTTGGTGCATGCTCAAATCATTGTATTTAACTTGAAATAACAGAGAAACGGTCGATTTTAGGTGTATAATGCTACCAATAACTTTTGTTGTGCTTGAAAAGACCTTTAAAATAATCAATATTAAATGTCGATTACATTTGAACTATGCGAGATAAAAACAATTTTGATGACTAACTTATTTTAAGAAAAAAATGAGAAGTAAATTAAACCCCTCATCCACAAGAATGTAAATGCATCGTTTTCCTTTTACAATACATTTCAACACTATAGTGTTCTTTTTATGTTCAAAAAGTTGGGCGAGTTTAGAATGAATGGTCTTTGAAAAAAATAAGATCAAATTATTGAGCGCATTTTTAAATTTTCTTAAGAATCTTCCTATTTCTCCATGTAACTCGAAAATGATAAGAGATACCAAAAAAAAAAAGATGCCATACAAAAATGTAGGTTTCTTCTAGATAAACATTTTGACTTTATTTTTTATAAGAGTACCTTTTATCATTTTCAAGTTACATGGAGAAAAAGGAAGATTTTTAAGAAAATTTAAATATGCGACACCTAAAATCGACAGTTTCTCTGTTATTTCAAGTTGAATACACCAATTTGAGAATGTACCAAAAAAAAAAACAAACTATTTTACGTACCCTATCTCTTTTTGTGTTATAACTAGAAGATTGGAGAAGGAACGAATCTCTTTGCTCTCTTGTGAGTTACAAAAATATTTTATATAATTTTTTTGGTTAGATACATTGTTTTTAAGGTATTCGCAAAAAACCGTTTGAAAAGGTGTTATAATATTTCAATGAAAATGGCCAATTTTCAACCACGAATAACTCAAAAACTATTGAGTTTTGAAAAAAAATTATAGGCAGGTTTTGCTTAGAATTAGGCTCTCTAGCAACTTCCGTAGTTGTTTAACCAAAAAATTTTCCACCCCCAAGAAGGGGTGGGAACCGCCCACAAGACAAAAGCGCACATCGGCATAGGGTAGACTTTGAACAGGGAGATATTTTCAGGCTATTCCTAAAATTTCATTAAAATCTATGCGGTATGATAGAATTCGGAGGTAATAACCTGTTCTTGTTCCCATTGACGGCGTACAGAATCTTAATCGTTTTAGTTTCTGTGAGTAGGAAAGAGACGTAATAAAAAAATAATTCGTGAATTATGTCCTACTTGTGCAAAGACCCAGCGAATCAACTGTATATTTTATACGCATTTATAAATAATTTTGATTAAAAATGAATAACCATTTTCAATTTCGTTGCAAAACGAAAATACAGCCGAACCATATTCCAGTCCAATCAGAGAGTGCTGCAAGCACCTCTACCGGTCTCGAAACTTATTAGTCTCTCATCAGGAGGCACATATGCTGCTCTCCCTGATCCAACCAAAACAAACCCCAGCGTGCAGTCCCGAATTGCAACGAACGAAATGGCATAGATGCCCTAGCGGCAACTGCTAGCAAAAGACTAAGTTTTCACTCTAATGGCATATAACATATCCCACCAGAATGAAAACAATGGGAACCTTCTCTGGTTACACCTCCGAGGCTTCTACAATTTGCAAGCCATACGGATGCTGAGACTAAGGAAGATGAGGGAATTCCACAATTTACAATTCACGTCACATCTGCTCAGCGCGGTAAAGTTCCAACGAGACTGGTTCTCTTCATACTCCACACACAGTAAATGTAAATCAAAAATGAATAACCATTTTCAATTTCGTTTCAAAACGAAAATACAGCCGAACCATATTCCAGTCCAATCAGAGAGTGCTGCAAGCACCTCTACCGGTTTCGAAACTTATTAGTCTCTCATCAGGAGGCACATATGCTGCTCTCCCTGATCCAACCAAAACAAACCCCAGCGTGCAGTCCCGAATTGCAACGAACGAAATGGCATAGATGCCCTAGCGGCAACTGCTAGCAAAAGACTAAGTTTTCACTCTAATGGCATATAACATATCCCACCAGAATGAAAACAATGGGAACCTTCTCTGGTTACACCTCCGAGGCTTCTACAATTTGCAAGCCATACGGATGCTGAGACTAAGGAAGATGAGGGAATTCCACAATTTACAATTCACGTCACATCTGCTCAGCGCGGTAAAGTTCCAACGAGACTGGTTCTCTTCATACTCCACACAGAGAGACTAATGTGCCTCCTGATGAGAGACTAATAAGTTTCGAAACCGGTAGAGGTGCTTGCAGCACTCTCTGATTGGACTGGAATATGGTTCGGCTGTATTTTCGTTTTGCAACGAAATTGAAAATGGTTATTCATTTTTGATTTACATTTACTCTGTGTGGAGTATGAAGAGAACCAGTCTCGTTGGAACTTTACCGCGCTGAGCAGATGTGACGTGAATTGTAAATTGTGGAATTCCCTCATCTTCCTTAGTCTCAGCATCCGTATGGCTTGCAAATTGTAGAAGCCTCGGAGGTGTAACCAGAGAAGGTTCCCATTGTTTTCATTCTGGTGGGATATGTTATATGCCATTAGAGTGAAAACTTAGTCTTTTGCTAGCAGTTGCCGCTAGGGCATCTATGCCATTTCGTTCGTTGCAATTCGGGACTGCACGCTGGGGTTTGTTTTGGTTGGATCAGGGAGAGCAGCATATGTGCCTCCTGATGAGAGACTAATAAGTTTCGAAACCGGTAGAGGTGCTTGCAGCACTCTCTGATTGGACTGGAATATGGTTCGGCTGTATTTTCATTTTGCAACGAAATTGAAAATGGTTATTCATTTTTGATTTACATTTACTCTGTGTGGAGTATGAAGAGAACCAGTCTCGTTGGAACTTTACCGCGCTGAGCAGATGTGACGTGAATTGTAAATTGTGGAATTCCCTCATCTTCCTTAGTCTCAGCATCCGTATGGCTTGCAAATTGTAGAAGCCTCGGAGGTGTAACCAGAGAAGGTTCCCATTGTTTTCATTCTGGTGGGATATGTTATATGCCATTAGAGTGAAAACTTAGTCTTTTGCTAGCAGTTGCCGCTAGGGCATCTATGCCATTTCGTTCGTTGCAATTCGGGACTGCACGCTGGGGTTTGTTTTGGTTGGATCAGGGAGAGCAGCATATGTGCCTCCTGATGAGAGACTAATAAGTTTCGAAACCGGTAGAGGTGCTTGCAGCACTCTCTGATTGGACTGGAATATGGTTCGGCTGTATTTTCGTTTTGCAACGAAATTGAAAATGGTTATTCATTTTTGATTTACATTTACTCTGTGTGGAGTATGAAGAGAACCAGTCTCGTTGGAACTTTACCGCGCTGAGCAGATGTGACGTGAATTGTAAATTGTGGAATTCCCTCATCTTCCTTAGTCTCAGCATCCGTATGGCTTGCAAATTGTAGAAGCCTCGGAGGTGTAACCAGAGAAGGTTCCCATTGTTTTCATTCTGGTGGGATATGTTATATGCCATTAGAGTGAAAACTTAGTCTTTTGCTAGCAGTTGCCGCTAGGGCATCTATGCCATTTCGTTCGTTGCAATGCGGGACTGCACGCTGGGGTTTGTTTTGGTTGGATCAGGGAGAGCAGCATATGTGCCTCCTGATGAGAGACTAATAAGTTTCGAAACCGGTAGAGGTGCTTGCAGCACTCTCTGATTGGACTGGAATATGGTTCGGCTGTATTTTCGTTTTGCAACGAAATTGAAAATGGTTATTCATTTTTGATTTACATTTACTCTGTGTGGAGTATGAAGAGAACCAGTCTCGTTGGAACTTTACCGCGCTGAGCAGATGTGACGTGAATTGTAAATTGTGGAATTCCCTCATCTTCCTTAGTCTCAGCATCCGTATGGCTTGCAAATTGTAGAAGCCTCGGAGGTGTAACCAGAGAAGGTTCCCATTGTTTTCATTCTGGTGGGATATGTTATATGCCATTAGAGTGAAAACTTAGTCTTTTAATTTTGATTACTTAGGACTTGACCGTGTTGTTTATTATTTGATTAAATTCAATTAAATGTCCCAAAATTTCCACTTTCATCCCATTCCATTCAATTTTTATTAAACACGCAAACAACATGTGAACATCAATTAAACAAAGTCAATAAGCCACCTGATCCCAAATGTGTGGGTAACCCGAAGAGAAAACCAGCGTTAATCAATGTCAAATCTGAGACAAACAAAATCCAAGTAAATCACCCTTCCCCACATACTCCTATCCATATACCTCCGTCAGTAGAGTAAGGGTTGTGTCACACAGCTGTGAGATCCGATATTAGACCGAATTAGGCCTTCCGAAGTTTGTGTTTCCTTGTTTGGAATTTTAAGTATAGATATAACTTGAGTTATTATAGTGTGAGTGACAGAACCTTTGATAATGATATACTGCTGAACGGAAATTAAAGCCGGACCATTAAAGTGTTATACAAGAGGTAGACTGAAATGGGTGTTTTGCTGAGAATGCAAGAAAATAAAAAGAGCTGTTAATCACAACAAAAACAGCCAAAATCGAATACCTCGGTCACATCATGAAGAACAGTGAAAGATATGGACTGCTGCAACTAATCTTGGAAGGAAAAGTGGAAGGAAGGCGAGGACCATGAAGGCGAAGAATTTCCTGGCCGAAAAATCTACGTACGTGGTTTAACACAACAACCACAAATCCTTTTGGAGCAGCAGTGTGCAAAGTACAGCTCGCCATGATGGTCGTCAACATCCGAAACGAAAAGGCACTACAAGAAGAAAAAGATGGCTCTGTATGTTACAACACGAACGAAATCTAAGATGTATAAAATCAATAGTCACTCGAACCGCAGAAACAAGAGCAGTGAATACCAAAACTAAAAATTAAAAGCATATTACAAAAATATGGTGATGATGGCATTATTCATATCAACGGGTATTATATTTGTACATTAACTTCTTTTCTTGTAGTGTCCATGTTGGCAACCATCATGGCAATCTGTACTTGGCACGCTGCTGCTCTAAAAAGATTTATGGTTGTTGTGTTGACCCGTGTACGTAGATTTTTTAACCAGGAAATCCTTCGTCTTGCTGGTCCTCGCTTTCTTTCTACTTCTGTTTGCATGTTAGTTGCAGTAGTCCATATATTTCACTCAACGAAAAAGGTACGTAATATTAATAAACATGTTAATTCAGACAACAAAAGCAATACTTAAAATTTGTTCAATTCTTGGTTTTATTGGAACAAAAAAGCGATGTTCATCAATTCATTATTTTCGTTAGTTGATCCAATGTATTACGTTTATTGAATGGATGAACATCCGTTTATTAATATTACGAACACTGTTCACTGAGCCAACGAACACTATTCATTGAAATAACAACGTCGTTAATTGACCGACGAAGGCTATTAGTTGTGTCAATAACAGTGTTATTTCTGCTAACGTATTTCGTTTATTTCTACAAAAATATTTCCGTTTATTCTTACAAATAATTCCGTTCATTCCCACAATAAATACGGTTATCCTTACAAGCAATTATATTCACTCCTACAATCAGTTTCGTTCATTCCTACTATGAACGTATTTTACATTAATGATTACTGAATGCATTAGCATTAGAAAGTTGGTCTTAACGTCAACGAGGACAAGACCAAGTACATGGTGGTTACGAAGAACCCAAGACCAAGGGTTAGACAAAACGTAACAATTAATGAATACAATTTTGAAGTCGTCAAAGAATTTAAGTACTTGGGAGCGATCATAACATCTGGAAATAACTATGAAAAAGACGTGGCAGCCAGGATTATTGCAGGAAACAGGGCATATTACTCGTTAAGGACCCTACTTAAATCAAAAATACTCTCAAGACCAGCAAAAATAAGAGTATATAAGACAATAATTCGTCCCACAATAACGTACGGAAGCGAAACCTGGACTCTGAATCAGCGGGAAACAACAAAATTACTGGTAGGTACTTGAAAGAAAGATACTGCGGACTATCTATGGGCCTTGCAGAGAAGAGACAACAGGAGAATGGAGAAGAAGACACAATGATGAACTCCAGACAATATACGGAGATGAAAACATAGTATGCTACATTAAATCAAACAGAATACGATGGGCGGGTCACGTACTAAGATCAAGTGACGAAAGACTTCTAAACGCCACATTCTGGGAAAGGCCCGATGGAAAAAGGTCAGTTGGTCACCCAAGAAAGAGATGGAAGGACGCAGTAGCCAGCGATCTACGCAAAATGGGAGTACAGCAATGGGAAATAGCTGCTCAGGACCGACAACAATGGAGGGAAATAGTAAACGCGGCCAAGACTCACATAGAGTTGTAGAGCCAAATGATGATGATGATGATGATGAATGCATTAGCTCAACGTATAATATTAATTGATTAATAATAATTTTGCAAATCCCCCTTTTTTGTCCTAAACCTAAGGGACTTTACACTGTGTGATTTCTTATATGATTTCACTTATACAGCGCGCTGGAAAAGTGTTGCCATCTTATTAACTTATTTATTTTTAGCACATAAGCAAAACGCTCGGACAGGTCGATTCTTAAAATAATCAAAGTATATTATAACATCAATGTTTCCAACTTTACGCGATCCCTCTTCAGATGACAGCCACAACTTTGTTTTTTTTAATGGGAAAGTACATCATGTGACAGCTCATTTAAAAGCGTTTGAAATAGTGCTTTCAAAAATGTATAACACTTTACAACACTTTTTTTTGTAATCCTTTTGGAGAGCGTAGGTGCAAAATTTCAATCGAATTCTTTTTAAACGTATTTATTTTTTTTTGGAGTCCTGAGAAAATTACTAAGTATTTTTGAAAAATTTAAACGCAGAATAAAAGATTACATTATTACCGAGGGCTAGAAAGTCCCTTAGAATAAACTGAAATTATAAAATTTATAATTATAATTTATATTTAAACTTATATTTGAAATTAAAAATCATACTAAATTTTCTCGTTTTCACCCCTGTGACTTATTAAAATAATCATTATAGTCTGGGCTGATTATCGGAGAATAGGCCATTTTTGGGAAAAGTTATTTACCAGCAATTTTATTGCTGGAATCGAATCTTATGATTGTATATATTAATAATATAGATATGCAAAGTCCGCAGATAGTGTGCTACTTTTTTATAAACAAAATGGCGCCCGAAAATCGTTTTTTTTTCAATTTTTGCTCTATAACTCCAAAGATTTTAACTTTAGACCAAAAACACTCAAATAAAAATTCACCGCAATTAAATCCTGCATAGAGAAGTGTTTTTTCTGATTTACTTCGACGAAAACTTTCCTCGGAAAAAGCGGGTTTTTCCAACAAAATCTTTAACTTTCAACTAAACTTTTAGATAAGTAGTTGTTAATCAATAATTAAATAACTTGGTAATGTAAAAGCCCTTTCCATATATATTATAATTCCAGAAGCCGATGGAAATTGAATGAATAGTTTAGCAACGATTGAAATGTTATTTAAAAATTTACGGTCGCTATAATAACGACAATAATTATGATGCCTAAGAATAACTATGATTTTTTCATAAAAAGACACTATACCTATCTAATGTAGTTTACAGAATTAAAATTGGACTATTTAAGCGGCCCCAGGAATATTTAAAAATTATAAACAATTTTTTGGCTTATAAGCAAATAGAATATCTCGGGAAATATTAAACTAAATTAAATTGTGAAAACGGTATTCGAAAGACAGGTGTAGTACGCTTCTTTTAAAAGAAAAACGTTTAATTATGACTAGTGGTTCCTGAGATACAATTGGTCAAAGTTGACCGGAATTTACGGCAAAGATATAAACAACAGGATCATAATTTTCAAACCATCACCTTTTTATTTTTGTCCTCTTTCTCCACACCAATTTTCATATCTTTAAAGTCCTCATAACATATATTATTATAATAAAAACTATCGATAATACGTGTGAAAATTGCCAAAAATAGCAAAATTCCGATAAAAAGTTAGGTTGGAGAAAATGTAACCCTCAAAGTTCAAAATCGGTATACGTTAAAAAATGAATTTTCTCGGCTTCCCATGGAGCAATTTCCTTCATTCTTTTTTTGTTCCCAAGTAACTCGAGCCATCGAACTAACGCATTATTAAATGTCAAACTTGCCTTTGTTTTGTTATAATAAATTAAATTATTTATTATAACAAAATATTTTAATTTGTTTAAATAAAAATTGTTTAAATAATTATTCAGCTTTCAAATGAGAATATTTATGTTTTTAACTTTAAAAGGTACACTTGTAGTAAGTTTATCTAAAAAAAGCCTACAACTGGAAAAAATATGTAATTTTCTGTTCTTATAAATAAATTAATCTATTATAACAAAACAAAAGCAAGTTTGACATTTAATAATGCGTTAGTTCGATGGCTCTACTCGAGTTATTAGGGAACAAAAAAAGAATGAAGTCGAGAAAATGCATTTTGTTAACGTATACCGATTTTGAACTTTGAGGGTTACATTTTCTCCAACCTAATTTTTGATTGGAATTTTGCTATTTTTGGCAATTTTCACACGTATTATCGATAGTTTTTATTATAATAATATATGTTATGAGTATTTTAAGGATATGAAAATTGGTGTGGAAAAAGAGGACAAAAATAAAAAAGGTGATGGTTTGAAAATTATGATCCTATTGTTTATATCTTTGTCGTAAATTCCGGTCAACTTTGACCGGTTGTATCTCAGGAACCACTCATCATAATTAAACGTTTTTTTCTTTTAGAAGAAGCGTGCTGCCGCTGTCTTTCGAATACGGTTTTCACAATTTAATTTAGTTTAATATTTACCGAGATATTCTGTTTGTTTATAAACCAAAAAATTGTTTATAATTTTAAAATATTACTGAGGCCGCTTAAATAGTCCAATTTCAATTCTGTACAGTACATTAAATAGGTATACTATCTTTTTATTAAAAAATCTTAGTTATTCTTATGCATCAGTATTATTGTCGTTATTATAGCGACCGTAAATTTTTAATTAACGTTTTAATTGTTGCTAAACTGTTCATTCAATTTCCATAGACTTCTGGAATTATAATATATACGGAAAGGTCTTTTACGTTATTAAGTTATTTAATTATTGATTAACAACTACTTATCTAAAAGTTTAGTTGAAAATGAAAGATTTTGTTGGAAAACCCGCTTTTTCCGGGGAAAGTTTTCGTCGAAGTAAATCAGAAAAAACACGTCTCTATGCAGAATTTAATTGCGGTGAATTTTTATTTGAGTGTTTTTGGTCTAAAGTTAAAATCTTTGGAGTTATAGAGCAAAAATTGAAAAAACACGATTTTCGGGCGCCATTTTCTTTATAAAAAAAGTAGCACACTATCTGCGGACTTTGCATATCTATTTTATTAATACATACAATAATAAGATTCGATTCCAGCAATAAAATTGCTGGTAAATAACTTTTCCTTGTATTTTGCTAATTAGCCCAGAGTATTATAGATGTTCTCAGGGACTTCAGACCCTCGATAATATTGTAATATTTTATTTTGCGTTTAAATTTTTCAAAAATACTAATTAGTTTTCTCAGGATTCGAAAAAAATTAATACAATAATAGACACACGAAAACTTCCTTCCAGTACGGACTACACTTGGAAACAAAATGAAATTATTCGGAACTTCGGCAGAGCTAACAGCATTGTTTAAAAAAGAACGATAAGGAAAAGCCGTTACATTTCAAATGGTCAAGCAAAACAACTTCGTTTATTGTTACCATGAACGCATTGATTGTGGTTGTTAAACGCAGTAGTAGATTGATTAATGCATTCGTTGTCACAACAATCAGTTTACATCTATGGAATAATCAAATATTACTCTATATTACGTTGTCACGATAAACCAAGGTAATTGCTTATAATCTACGAAATCAAGAAAGTGCTTTGCTGCCAGAATACCATTATTTATTAAATATACGAAACTAACTTATTATCTGAAAAAATTGAGTGTTATTGATTAATGTACTCTAGTTATTTTCACAATTATTATTCAATCATTGTGACAATAACCAAATACATTGATCAATGTCTAAAAGTTCGTTAAAACAAAAAATTAAATTGTTGTTACAACGAAATACTATTCAATAATCACTGTTAATCAATATTACGAACTAAATTTTTTTGAGTGTTCGCTTTCCTCATGGTGCGACCGACGTATTCGATTTTGGCTGTTTTTATTGTGGTTAACAGCTCTTTTTCTTTGTGAATTCGCATTAAAACACCCTTATTAGTAACGTAATTATCTCCCAATCTCCTGGTACCTGGGAGAAATTATGTCCTAAACCCATTCTCCCACCTAATTACCAAAGTTTCCCTTTCCATATCCTACTCTGTCAGACAGCAGCATCAGAACCAACATAGAGCGTAAGGGAAATGATCCTGGATCGCTCTATTATTGGATACTGGAGCTGTTAAAATAACCGAACGATTGCCGGTATAAGTAATCACCCACTTGTTGGCCAACAGCTACGGGTGGAAGAACCGACACGTGGTAGGGCACTTCATTGCCCTGGAGTCGAGAAATTAACTCCGAAGGCGGAAGAGCTAAATTAGTCAACGGCATTGAGATGTGGAAAGCCACGGGATGACTACCACATTAAAGATCCGCGTGGATATCCTTAGTAAAAATCATCATGGACCCACTAATTGATAATTTACTTAATGATCATGGAGCTCGGAATCCAAGATCCGGCAGGGGAGGACAATCAGATTTAGACGACAGGGCCTCTCAGGTCGTCATCAAGGTAAATCCCTGTCAAACAAAGAAGAATAACTCTATAGCATTGAAAATTGGAACATGGAACGTAAGAAGTTTATACCAATCAGGCAAACTCGATAACGCTGTGTCGGAAATGTGCAGAATGAAGATTAACATACTGGGCCTTAGCGATATACAATGGCCTGAATCAGAAAAATGTAACACCAGAAATGGAAAACTGTATTATTCCGGAAACAACGACCCCAATCACAAACAGGGAGTTGGAATTATAGTTGATAACAATTCTCGGAAAGCCGTTTGTAACTTTGTTCCTTACTCTGATCGAGTATTAATGCTGTCTTTCAACTCTCATTTAAATCGTAAAATAAATATAATCCAAGTATATGCACCCACTGCAGACAAGGATGAAGACACCATAGAGGCCTTCTACGAACAAATTGGCAATGTCTTAAAGCTAACTAAAAGACATGACATAAATATTATAATGGGCGATTTGAACGCTAAAGTCGGTCAAGGAGAAGTGGAGAATTGTGTGGGGCGATATGGACTCGGGGAAAGAAATGAACGTGGCGATAGGCTTGTTGATTTCTGTATCAATGAGGAACTCATAATTTCAAATACATTGTTCAAACTTCCTAAACGTAGACTATATACATGGAAGTCACCAGCTGACAATAACAACAAAATAGTCAGAAATCAAATAGATTATATTATCGTCAACAGAAGATATAGAAATTCTATAATATCATCTTAAACTTATCCAGGAGCGGACATATCCTCCGATCACAACCCGGTTGTTTTGTCTATGAGAGTGAAACTAAAGAAGTTAAAGAGCCCTAGCTCCAATAAAATCATGGATACAGGGCGGCTCAAACAAGACAAGACCTATGCGGAAACGAAATTTAAAATAAACGAGAACTTAAGGAAAGTCAAAGAAGATAGTGCGGAAACTCTGACTGTTGACCAAAAATGGGGAAAAATTCAACATGCCTTAGTATCAGTTGGAAAAGAAACACTCAAACCACTTGGAGAAAAAACAAAATCTTGGATGACAGTAGAAATTCTTGAACTTATGGAAGAACGAAGAAAACATAAAACAAAAGACCCGAATAAATACAAAGAAATTCAGAGAAACATCAGAACTAAAATTCGAGAGGCAAAAGAGAAGTGGCTCTCCGACAGATCCAAAGAAATAGAAGACCTGGATAAAAAGTATGACAGCTTTAATTTACACAAAAAAATCAAAGAAATGACAGGTTCTAGAAAAAGCACAAGAACGAGTACCCTTAAAAATGATAAAGGGGATATTATTACTGACGTGAAGGAGAGATTGTGTCAATGGACCAATTACATCCAACAACTCTTTAATGATGAAAGAGGAGAACTGTCATTAGAAATCACAGAGGATACCGGACCACCAATATTAAGAGACGAAGTCATCTATGCCATTAAAAACACGAAAGAGGGTAAAGCTACTGGACCAGATGATGTGCCCATCGAATTATTAAAACTTATTGATGACGATTGTATTGATGTAACGGTTGAACTATTTAATCTAATATATCAGATTGCCACAATCCCCAAACAATGGCTGCAATCGACCTTTGTAGCAATTCCCAAAAAGTCAAGTGCAATAACTTGCTCGGGTCACAGAACAATATCTTTAATGAGTCACACACTTAAAACATTTTTGAAAATAATACACAGTAGAATTGTTAAAACTCTCGAATATGAAATCAGTGACACACAATTTGGCTTTAGAAATGGTATGAGCACACGAGATGCTTTGTTCGGCTTGAATGTGCTGGCCCAGAGATGCATGGACATGAATCAGAATATGTAATTATGTTTTGTAGACTTTGAAAAGGCATTTGATAAAGTTCAACATAAAAAGCTTGTAGATATATTAAAAAGCAAAAATATTGACAGTCGTGACATGAAAATTATATCTAATATATATTGGAATCAAACTGCCAAGATAAGAGTTGACAACCAGGACACCCAAGATATCAAAATACAGAGAGGAGTCCGTCAGGGTTGCGTGCTGTCTCCACTACTTTTCAATGTCTACAGTGAAGCGGTATTTCAAGAAGCGCTCTCAAATTCAATAGAAGGTATATCTATCAATGGAGAAGTTTTGAACAACTTACGTTTTGCAGACGATACAGTAATAATAACAGATAACCACAATGATTTACAGAACGTAATGCAACGCCTTAATGAACGCTGTCATGAGTACGGACTGAAGATGAATTTAAAGAAAACTAAATGCATGATCATAACTAAATCAGCACACGTAAACATCCAATTAACTATTGAAGATACTGTGATTGAGAGTGTGGATAACTACAAATACTTAGGAACATGGATAACATCAAATGTAGACCAAACCAAAGAAATTAAGACACGTATTGAAATAGCACGTGCATCATTCATTAAACTTAAAAAGTTTCTTTGTTGTCGGGATATAAGGTTAGAGCTACGCCTAAGGATGCTTCGATGCTACGTGTTCTCTACTCTTCTTTATGGCTTGGAAGCGTGGACGTTGAAACAAGTCCATTTGAATAAGTTGGCCGCCTTTGAATTTTGGTGTTACAGAAGAATCCTACGAATATCATGGATTCAAAGAATGTCGAACGTGGAAGTAACTAGAAGGATAGGAAATCAACCGGAAATAATACTAACTATCAAAAGACAAAAACTTGAGTACTTGGGACATGTGATGAGAGGGCAAAAATACTTATTATTACAACTTATTATGCAAGGCAAAATCCGAGGAAAGCGAAATGTGGGAAGACGAAGAACATCCTGGCTTAAGAACTTACGGGAATGGTTCGAATGCAGTAGTGCAGAGATATTTAGAGCGGCAGTCAACAGGGTCCGCATTGCCATGATGATTTCCAACCTTCGATAGAAGATGGAACTTAAAGAAGAATATTAGTAACGTGGTCGATATAAGATATCTTCAGGATTCGAGGATAAAGCCACATTTCAAAATCCTCAATTTTCTTGCAGGTGGCGTCTGTGAGGGTCCACGGCTCAACTCCGTGCAGTAACTTAAACACGTATAATATTTTAAGTGAGAAGAGAGTAAAAAATATGTTCATTTTAAAACTGTCCAGGACAAACATCAATACTTGAATATTACCGAGAAGTGTCGGATGTAAGTAAAAAATTATAGTCAATTAATTTTTGGCCCCATTATGTTACATAAAACCAAATAAAAAGTAATTTATAGAAAACTCATTTATTTCATCAACAAAGTTTATTTAGTGGAGTATTAAATTATAGATCTCCAAACGGCAAGTAAAAAGGGGTAAATCTCAATATAGCCAGCAATACATAAAGGTCTCTGATACTCAGATACCATCTGTTATTTCCGAGAATTCCCTATCGCCAACTTCATTTCCTCCCTTACTATCTATCCCTTTTATTTATCACTATACACAAACAACATATTGAAAGTTCAACACAATTGGAAAGTATATACGTGAATTTCTTATAACTTATTTTTTAAAAAACTTCACAAACAATGGGACCATTACTATGAACGTATTAAGGATATTTATTATTTATTTATGCAAAATATTTTGTTGCATTAGAAATGCAAAATATAGATATAGTACTTATATAAAAACCTAATAGTTTTTAGTATTTATATAAAACTACTTATAGAAAACCTAAGGCTATAATTGGGATTTACTCTCAATATTTTATGTATGCTAGAGTATTCGACAGGGTGTTCCGAACTTTAAGGAAAAACACAGTATGATTAAAATACCCTGTATAAAATTACACTTACCTATCTAGCAACAATATCATTGCATCGATTTTTTAAATAATAAGGCTATAACATACTAAAAAAATCACTCAAATCGGACAATAGGTTTACATGGGACATCTAGATGTCCCATTTTTAAGGTGTTTTAGGGTGTAATTTTGGGAATTTACATTTGGGAATTTCGGGAGATACCTCCTTGAATATTTTTAGAATATCTATCCAAGCCTGGTAAATTCGAATCAGTTACTGAATTTACATCATTAAATTGTTCGAAAATATCTATGCAGATACCGTATTCGACACTCCAATCTGAAGGGAATTTTTGTTTTTATTTGGTTTGCAGTGTAAGTTTATACCTGCATTCTAACGAACATAATATGAATCCACTCCTCGTTTTACAACTGCAATATGCGAGTACACATCTAAAAATTGGTTTCATTTTGCAATTAGGATACGCTGACTTTTGATATCTGCAAGATTGACTAAATTTAGAAAGTTTTTGATATTCAGAGAGTGCAACACAGCATAACTATAACAGTAAAAGCAGTAAAAGATAGAAAATACGATACTTTAATGTATTATAATTGAAAATAAGCACTCTTAGATTTTCTAGAGTATTTTTCTAGTTTTCACTTTGTTCTTGGTTTGATTGATCGATCGAGAAAATAAACGGCAACTCTCAAACATTTCATACAGGTATTCATAACTAACTACTTCTTATATACACATCGAAAACTGTGGTTTAATCATTACAAGAATAAAAACCGCTAAACGCCGTAAAAATGAGTTGCGCATACAACATTCCAGCTACAAAAGATCTGATATGAATAGGGTAAGCGATACAGTTGTTGGCCTCCATACAGTAATTGGCCGTTTCACCTTTAATATGTATTATTAAGAATTCCGACAATACCGCAGATCTGGCAAACTCTATTTCAACCTCGGCAACCTTCCTTGCAGCCGTCGCCGAAAGAACAGTTCTCAGTTTATTGATAACATTTACAGGAACGTGTTCTATGTCGAAGGCTGTTGTGTATCAGTGAAATTTGTGCAATTTTTAGTGAATCAGGTAAGCGAGGGACATTTAATATCATCCTTTTAACCTAATATGTAAGCCAGTACACTTGAAACAATTATTGTTAATTTTAAGAAACATTATAATAAACTATTAGAGGAGCTCGAATTATTGTGTAAAATTTGGCGCGAAATTATTTATTTATGGGGCCAATAACTAATCCGTAATAAGTACACAAAATGCAGTAATTGGCCACCCGGCCAACAACTGTGTTTTTACTTTTCAGTTTAACAGTACTTGCGGATAATAATTAAGCGTTAAATGTACATTTTAAAAAGTTTTTTGTAATATTTTTGTTCAGAAATTTATTTAAACAGTAGTTGACCGGGGCCAATAACTATAATAAAACAGGGGCCAATCACTATATATGCTCTGTTTTCTATTAACTACCTATTCACATTTACAAAATCAATGTTTTTTTCAATGAAAAAGTTATGATCAGCCTGAATGTTCCGACGATTGCCTCTTTGATAATTGAATATAAAATATATTTTTTCTATCAACGCTTTAAATTCGTGTATACAGACGTTTACTTTATTTTTTTAGACATTTTATTTTCGTTTGAGAATGCCTAAAACATATGAAAACGAGAATTATGCTAAAAAATATACAGAAGAAAGTTTACAAAAAGCA
Organism: Diabrotica virgifera virgifera; assembly: GCF_917563875.1. Classification (NCBI taxonomy): domain Eukaryota; kingdom Metazoa; phylum Arthropoda; class Insecta; order Coleoptera; family Chrysomelidae; genus Diabrotica; species Diabrotica virgifera. Next base: position 92,613,074 of record NC_065444.1, read on the forward strand.
ATCGAAGCTGTAAGAAGAGGATTGCCGAAAAGAGAGGCGTGCAGACGATATAAAGTACCAAGAGCCACTTGCAGTTTCGACTAAGTGAAAAATTTGTAAAAAAAGTCACACGGTCCTCTCCCTGTCTTATCGTTTGAAGAAGAAAAACGATTAGTGGAGTGGATACTCGATTGCCACCGCAAAGGATTTCCAAGAAGATCCGAAGATATCCAAGTATCAGTAAAACAGTTCCTAGATGAATCATCTCGTGAAAATCCTTTTGTAGACAACTACCCTGGAACTGGTTGGTATAAAGCATTTATGCGACGACATCCTGAAATATCTCTAAGAAAATCAGAAGCCGTAACAAATGCATCGTCCAAAGTGAGCGAAGCTGATATTAGGAACTGGTTTAAACACATTTATTGATACTTACAAGAAAAGATGTACACAGACATTTTAAATGATCCGCAAAGAATATTTAATGGCGACGAGACGAATTTTCAACTCTGCCCCCAAAACAAAAAGGTATTGGCACCCAGGGGTGCCAAAAACGTGTACGAAGTGGACTGTGGAAAGTCTAAAACTAACTTTACGGTTCTATTTACATTTAATGCTTCTGGATTAACTACTCCACCGCTAGTCATATATCCGTACAAGCGACTCCCAAGTGAAATTGCAGACTCTATTCCAGTAGGATTTACTATTACCTGCAGTGATTCAGGCTGGATGAAGACTGAAATCTTTTTTGGATACATAGCTAATTGTTTTTACCCTTTTGTCAAGAAACAAAATATAAAATTTCCAATTATTTTATACGTTGATGGGCATAAAACCCATTTGGACAAAAAATTAAGCGATCTTTGTGCAAAACTTAAAATAATTCTAATTGCACTTTATCCAAATGCTACTCGTATTCTTGAACCAGCTGATGTGTCAACATTTAAGCCCCTAAAATATGGTTGGAGAAAAGGAGTCATAGCCTGGCGTAGAACTCATCCCGACGCAGATCTAACCAAAAAGGAATTTGCGCCTTTGCTCAAGTGTGTTCTGGATGACACAATAAAGCCTGAGATAATTGTTAATGGTTTCAGAGCTTGTGGACTTTACCCCTGGGATCCTAATTTAATTGACTTTTCAAAGTGTTTAGGAAAAAATAAGGGTGAGGAAAATATCAACAGTAAAACTGATGAAATAAACAGTATAGGAACTTTTGACAGGAAGAAGTTTGAAGAAATAGTGGGCAAACAAATAATACATTCATTTAAATTGGGACCTATTTTGGATCCGGATAGTGATTGTTTTATTATTTACAAACTGTGGAAGCAATTTAATTTAGAAGTTTCTCGGACACATCCTCCTGAAAACAATGACAATGTTCTATATGATGATATGTGGAGTATACGGGATAGTGCTGTGATTGAAAATAGCGGCAGTCATTTTCTGCCAAATTCCGACAAAATATTAATAGAAGTGATAGAGCAACAAGAAATTCCGCAAGACGATAACATCATAGACATCATGAATATTCCTATTATACTTAATAGTGATGAACTAGAAACCTCTAATACAGTACCTGAACCGGATGGTACAATTGCTAATTATTTACAATATTTTAATACACCAGAAAGGAAAGGTGTGAAACAGACCGATAGATCATCTTTTATACTTTCTTCAACAATGTGGAGAGAAACCCAGAACAAAAAAGAAAAAGAAAAACAAAGAAAAATTGAGGAACAAGAAAACAAAAGACGAGAAAGAGAAAATAATAAAAAGAAGAGAGAAGCCGAAAAACAAGAAAACAAAAACCGAGAAAGAGAAAATAAGAAAAAGAAGAGAGAAGCCGAAAAACTTGATAAAGAAAATCAAAAGTTTAAAAAACAGAAAGAAATCAAAATACAAAAAAATAAAAGAAAGATGAAAAATGATTTAAATGAAAGCGGTAAAGTCCACATTTTATCAGAGATTAAAATTAACAAAGATCTGTGCTCTGAACTAAGTAAAATTGAAAAAGTAAAAAGAAACTTGTCTTTTGATTCGGTGTAAGCTAGCATATCCAAAATTGCGACTCCAAATGTAAATTCATTATCTTATCAGTCTTTTGACAACGAGCCTATAAATAGTGGTTTGTGTTTTTCATGTGTACTTAATATAAATTTGACATCACTTGGTATCAAATGTAATTCTTGTACTAGATCTTATCACCTTAAATGTATTGAGAAACATGCGTTGCACAAATCAAACGTTAATATTTTTAAATGCAAAACTTGTTTAAATAATGCTAAACATATAAAAAATGTACCTTTTTAATTTAAGTCATTAAAAGGATAAACTGAAACTTTAAGCTAACCACACGTAGATAGGTAGGTACTTCATCTTCGATTTAAAAAACTAAGAAAGTTAGGGTTTGGTTCATTTTAGTTAGGTGTGTAAAATTTTTTAAGAATCTCATTTGTTCTGTTTAGCTTTGGTATCGACAATATTATTAATAAAACTTCAATAATTAGATATTTTGTTTGTATTTTCTTCAACTTAACGATTATATCGATAGGGCCAATAACTATAATATTAGGTGGCCAATATCTATAATCACGGGGCCAATAACTATATCTATTTGGTGGCCAATATCTATATTTATGGGGCCAATTACTGTCAAAAATACATTACTTTATAAAAGATTTTTTTTCTATTTTATAAATGAAAATCAAAAATAAGCGATATGAGATATAGAAACTCTATAAACTGGTCTAGAATTTGATCTAATATCTTTGTTGCTAAAAAATAATATTATACCTTTTACAGCTTCTTTAAGAGAAAGAATGGCTTAAGAGGCCAATAACTATATCGCTTACCCTATTACGTGGCGCGAAAATGTATTTTCATTTTGATACAAAACAAAATTCTAGTTTTATTTTAAAATATTTTTCTATAATATTTGCTAAATTTGAAGTAAAACGCGCCACAAAAGAGGAACTTTGATACAGTTTGACTTTTGAAACTATTTTGTAGCGCGTTTACTTCAAATTTAGCAAAAATTATGGAAAAATCTTTTAAAAATAAAACTAGAATTTTGATTTGGATCAAAATGAAAATACATTTTTGCGCCACGTAATATTCATATCAGATCTTTTGTAGCTGGAATCTTGTATGCGCCACTCATTTTTACGGCGTTTAGCGGTTTTTTATTCTTGTATCAAGAGTTTTCCAAAGTTATTTATAAATTAAATGTATGAAGTTGAATGCAATGTTTCTTGATTACACGTTAAGCTTTTTAAATGGTCGCCTTTGTCGCATTATCTCCCAAATGATCTAGTTTCCATGGAATTTACACTAGATTTTTTTCTATTCGAAATCGATTGAAAAAAATATTGGGATGGCCGGTAAATATACTCGGCTTGCCCGTTGCCAGATCAAATTTTAGCGTCGTAACCACTACATCTACATAAACCATTTCGGGAATAATCGTTAATTGGATTAAAATTTTGTAGCTTAATAACTTCTAAATGGCTTAACCGATTTTGATCACTAAACATGAGTTTGAAACGTATTGACAAGTAGTATCTGATGCATCTAAGGCCAAGTATGATAAATAAAGCTATTACAGGAATTATTGAGCTTAACAAACCGCTTTTTGCCATAGGAAATAGATTTCATCATATTTATGAAGGCTATAACTTAAAAACTCGACTTTTCCCGGATATAATAATAATAATAATAATAATAATAATAATAGCTTTATTGCCCAACAGTTTCCCATTTACAGGACAATGATAAAAATATTACATAATTTATAACACCTATAGGTAAGATTTAAGCAGTAGTACCAAAAAATAACATTAATAATACAAGTTAGACTAAAATTAATATAAATTCAAACCGAAAAAGAAAATAAATTAATAAAAATAATAAAATAAAAAATTAGTGCTTATTTCAGACACTCAATAGCTACTTTTATAAAGTTCCTTTGAGAACATGAAAAAATGTCACAATGCTTACCAATAACATTAAAATTTCTACACATTACATTAATAGGAGCCTTACATAGAATATTTGTACGAGCTCTTGTACACCTAAATAATACATTTGTTCTTAAATTTGACCTTGGAATATTAAAATTAATGTTTTGTAATATTGAAATACAATCAATTGCATTATTAACAAGTTTGTACAAAAAAATTAAAGATGCAACTTTTCTTCTTAATTCTAAACTACACATACTAAAATGATCACACAAGTAATTATTATCTATACCTCTAGCCGGATAAAGACCATTTACTTTAAACATTAAAAATTTTAGAAATTTTCTCTGAACGCTTTCAATTGCAATGTTATGACAATCATAGAAAGGACTCCATACAATACTGGCATATTCAAGTTTAGAGCGGACATAAATATAATATAGCAATGTTAATGACTTTATATTATTAAATGACTTACAATTGCGAATTAAAAACCCATAAGCCTTCAACGCTTCAGAAACTTTAACACACATATGTTCCACAAAAGTGAGTTTTGTGTCAAAAATTGCACCCAAATCCTTAACCGTGTTCTGCCTTTCTAATATTCTATCGTGACAACTATAGTTAAATACAAATAAACTTGATTTCCTAGAAAAAGTGACTACTTTACATTTTTTTGTGTTAAGTTGTAATTTGTTGCTGTTGCACCAATTTTCCAATATTTCTATATTCTGCTGAAGTTGGTTACAATCATCCAGCTCCCTAATAGTAGAAAATATTTTCAAATCGTCAGCAAAGCCCAATCTTTCGCATGAAATATTTTCAAGAAGGTCATTAATAAATAGTAGAAAGAGCAATGGACCGAGATTGGAACCTTGTGGCACACCAGACGCAGCAAGATATTTTTCTGAGACATAACCATTATATGCTACAAACTGCATCCTTCCCTGAAGATACGATTTTAACAATAAAAGAGCACTGTCAGTAAAACCAAATGTTGAAAGCTTGCTAAGTAATACTTCATGATCAATTCTGTCAAAAGCCTTCGAAAAATCGGTATATATAACATCAACTTGGCCATTATCGTCAATAACTTCAGAAAGATATTGGGTAAAATAAACCAAGTTGGTTACAGTTGATCTTTTATTAACAAAACCATGCTGATGAGATGAAATATAAAGTTGAACAGAAGATAAGATCCTATTATATAATACGATTTCGAAAACCTTTGAAAAATTAGATAAAATAGAGACAGCTCTATAGTTTTCTATTTCTGACTTCACCCCAGCCTTAAATATCGGACACACCCTTGCTTCCTTCCATAGTTCTGGATACTTCATTTGTTGTATAGATAAGTTTATAATCTTGGTTAAAGGTATGACAAATGCACCAGCGCAATCTTTAATAAGAAACGAGGGAATCTTGTCAGGGCCTGATGTCATCTTATCTTTTAACTTTCTGATAGCAGCATTTATTTCATCCTCTGTAATCGATTGAAAATTAATTGATGTCATATATGGGTTTATTGGATAATTGCAACCACCTTCATCATCAGAAACTAAATAAACACTACTGAAAAATTCCGCAAAAGCATTCACTATGGCTTGCGGATCTTTGTAATCACTTCCCTCAAAACTCATGTTGCCAGGAATTCGTGATGATTTATTTCTAGAGTGAATGTAAGACCAGAACTTAGTTTTGTCTTGAGAAATATTTGTTTGAATATCCTCCAAGTAATTGTCATATGCCACCTTGACCTGATATTTTATTAGTCGTCGTAATCTTTTAAACTCAATAAAATCGGAATGAATCTTAGATTTTTTATATTTGCGTCGGAATTTAACTTTTAGTTTTATGTTTTTTATAATCTCGGAATCAAACCAAGGTGGATATTTATGAGCATGATTTTTGTAAACCGGAATATGCTTATCAAACATGTCATAAATTTTATTATAAAAAGTTTGTACAGCAATATCTACTTCGTCGCAGCATTCGATAAAACTCCAATCACTCTGTAGGATACTTGAATATAAGTTAACAAAATCTGCATTCCTAAAATTATAAGCTTTATCAAGTGAATTTGGAATAAACGTTACTTGTTTAGAAAATATGTTGTTAAAATTTATTAGTAGAGCCGGATGATGATCATCCTCAGCTACAAGAGGCAAATCATCGTGAGACACAGTACATTTTATATTGGATGCTATCAAATCAAGTATTCGTTCAAGTGTATTTTTTATATTATTATATTGATCCAAGTTATTAGTATTAAATAAATTTAAAATTGCTGCAGTTTTTCTATCCGATATGTCATTCTCAATAAATTTAGGCGCATTAAAATCTCCCAAAATAATCACAAAATTATCATTCAAATAATCAAGTTGCTCTAAAGATTCAAAGAAAAATTCAAAATCTAATAAACTTAACTTATCAGGAATATATAATACCATTACATAAAAAACGATATACCTTATGCTGCATTTAATAACTAACATATCAATTAATGGAAACTGAAGATCAAATGGTGAAGTATCCATTACCTCGGACTTTATAAAATTTTTTATTGCAAGCAAAATGCCACCGCCTTTTGTTTTATCCACTAAATCAAATTTACGATCTTTTCGATGTACATCGTAATCATCAGTAAATAATTCATTACTGGATACTTCCTCATTTAACCAAGTTTCACTTATAGCAATTATATCAAATTCAGAAACACTAACAGCAGCCAAAAAAGTCTTCAATTTACTGTTCAATCCACGCACATTTTGATAGTAGCATAATAAATCTTCTTTACAAGTTGAAAAGCTGTTGGGATTGTTCAGTTTAAATTTTGGACTATTCTTGGCACACCATTCATATACTTTATTCGGAAGTTTTGTTGGCCGTCCGAATTTTTTACAATAAGTTCCTCTTTTAATTTTTTATAATGTGTAATCTGACGCGGAGTGCGATCACTCGCAACAGAAACATTTTTATAATTTCCATTCCTAAGAACTTTTGAATTGCGAATTAATTTTAATACTTGATTTTCATCGCGCAAAACTACTTTGATCGGTCGAGTTCTTCCATCAGAAAATCGACCAACCCTAAATAGCCTCAGATTTGAAATATCAAATTGCGGATCTAAGAGATTAATAATTTTATTAACCTCCAGCTTATCATTAGCGACTTCACCCTGTTGACTGTGATCTGGAACTCCAAAGATGACCAAATTTTTCTTGCGTCTATTTCTGTCGTTAAGTTCCTCGATGACTTCTTCTAAATCCACCTGCTGTGTACTAGGTTGTATTTTCACATTTTCAGCTTTCAACTCTTGAATATCATTTTGAAGTGATATAATTAATTTTTTCAAATCGCTTATTTGATTGCCAATTACTCTACAACCTGAACAAGACCAATTATATCCTTTATCAGGATCACTCAGGACACGGAGTTCCTCAGATGTTATGTTAACACAAGCATGCCGATAATGTCTATTGCAAACCGAACATTGAATCATTAAGTTGGTTTTAAACGATTTATTACAACACATACAAATTTTTGAAGGCATAGTGTAATAAGAATAAAACAATAAATGAAAAAAGAGTAATACACTAGCACGCCACTGGAACCAGCGAAAAAATCCAAGTTGATTCTGTATATAAACAGTAGTTCTTTTTTGGTGATTATGTTTTAATTACACGACCAACGCAAAAAAATGCATTTAATTGTTTCACTAAATTGTCGATGAATAGTCTTTGATGGCAATAATTCAAATAAAACTTAATAAGTAAATACCTTATTTCCAGCAAAAATCAATTAAAAAGCACGGGAGCACCAATTTAACGTGTGTACACTTCTAAAGCTAAACTACTACAGATATGAGGTATACACCATTAGATTTGTCTAGAGCCTTTCTACAAACGCTCAGTTATTGGCGCAATTCGTAGGTTGAAATTTTGAGTTATTGTCGAAAAGCCAAAATTTTCAAAGTTTAGTTTTTCAGTTTTTTTGGCTATACTGAGCTGTGTTTATGTCTGATCCTGACGGCTTAAACACCATTTGAAAGCATAACTCAACACTATTGATTTGGTGTATTTGCAGTTCTCCTGTCTCTTCGTGTACCGAAGATATATACCCCCAAAAAATATGCCGTTTTTTACCTACCAAGTCCTATAGCTGGCTTATGGGTGGTCGAAATTTAAAAACTACACCGGTTCTGAATCGGCCTTGACCCCCTCTTCAAACACAGAGAAAAAAATTCAGATCGGTTTAACTTTTCCACACACATACATACATATCCACAAACATTTTCATTTTTAAATAGAAATTGAGTAATATTTCTGAGCTCGGTAACTTTTGAAAGGTATAACCGATTTTCAAAATTAGACATGCGTTAGAAATGTAATGATCAGTACTATTAGAAGCCGCAAAGGTCGGACTTCAATTTTTGAAGTTTTTGGGAGTTTTGGGAACGAAATCGAAAAACAGACTCTAAATAGGAAGGACCGTAAAATCCACACCCTTGGACCAAAATGGATGGTTGACATATGAATGGGTGAGTCTTTTCCTGATCTTTAAGATGGGAGTTGGTCCAATTTTCAATTCAGTCAGATTTACAAAATCGAAAATTCCTTGTATATATAGCGTCGAGTGTAGGGGGTGTGTGTACGCCACTGGCGAGAACTGCCGTTCTCTGGTAATATACGTTTATTCAAAATAGTTATTACAATAATTTACAATTTCAGTTTACTTTCAGTTTACTTTCAGTTTACAATCAAATTTTAAATTACGCAAAAACTATGATTCTTAGTTATAGAACATCCACATACCATTCGAAAGACGAACCTGTCTTTAGTATAATAATTTATTAATATAAATGGTGTTCTATTTAAAATAAGTATCATATTTATGACACATTGAATAATCCAATAATATAACTGTAAATTTTGAACACCCTGTAAATAAATGGGTAATAATCAATCATGTAATACATTATAATTATAAGATAATTACCAGACTGTACTGTCCTAAAATGACAATGTCATAAAATATCATTAATTAACTATATCTTTTGTTTTAAAATCGATTTACTGATTAAGAATTTAAATAATTGTAAATTACGCAAAAACTATGAGACCTAGGTATAGGACATCCATATACCATTCGAAAGAGGTAAGCTTGTTTAGTATAATTATTTACTAATATACATGGTGTTCCATTTAAAATAAGCATCACATGACACATTGAATAATCCAATAGTGAAACTGTAAATTTTGAACAAACCATAAATAAATGTGTAATATTTAATCATGGACTACATTCAACCAATATCCAACTATTTGGATGTAAAAGTAATTTTTTTATAATGTCTTAAATAACTTCAGAATAAGCCTCCTTTTAAAATTTTACATTTTAAGAAAAGTCAACATAACTCAGAACACTCTGTACATAGGTATAGGGAAGCCTTATGATAATATACCTTATTTTCTGCGGACAATTAAAAAATTAAATAAAATATACGGTGTTCCATAAGAAAACATAACTTTGATACACCGCCATTTATTGTGACACCCCGTATCTTTCAAAATAATTTTAAAATATTGCTCTTATCAAATATATCAAATAACTTACAAACTATTAATTTAAAGAAATCTTCAAATATTTTACCATTTCGCTGTAATCTTCCGTCCCGTTAGTGGTGACTCACCCTGTATATCATGCTGGTGACGTCATTCATCTGGGCGTGATGACGTAATCGATTATTTTTTTAGATGAGAATGGGGGTCGTGTGCTAGCTCATTTGAAAGGGTATTCAATTCTCTATTGAGCAATACAAACATTAATATAATTAGCTATGTATAGAGTGTCCAAAAACATTTTTTTGTGAATTAAATTAATTGACGCAAAAAGAAGATTGTATGTAATTTATTTAATTCAAAATACATTTTACTGCTGTCAGAAAACAAACCGCTGTCTCGCCCCACTTTTGCTATAAACATCGCCTACGTGCACAAAAAGCATACTTCACAAACTGTTTCATAAATAACTACATATTATGTTTCCTGTACAACAACTTTGTGTTTTCAACATATTTAATTTCTTTATTTTCTTATTATAACATAATGTCTCAATAAAGCTTTTAATGTAGGTAAGTACTTTTCTATTTCAGGGCTCTTAGCAGTTCAGATGATTCAGCTAGGTTTAAGGTAAGACGTTTTATTTAAACAAAATCCTGCGTTAAAACTACTGCAGGTAATTTGGAATATATTGAGGAGTATTTCTAAATTTGGAAATAAGGCACTGGATAATATATCTCAATTCATGAAAGTCTCATACTGTTATAGAATTATCTATCATTTATGTTATGAGAAGTTCCAGTAAAGAATTATTTCATTCACATACCTGTATAAATTATTAGAATGTTCTTAATTTTAAGTTCACTCCATCTGTATATTCTATAGAAACTTTCTGACGACCCTGACTTGATTGTCAACACTCACCATAATGGTAGCTGATTTAAGGGAAGGGATGTGGATATGGTAAACAGAAGAAGATGTGTATATCCCTTTAACAATATAATAACCTACATGTAGTGAGACCGCTCTCGTCTGAAAAAATTTCTGATTCGGTTTCTTTGTGGATTCCTATTAAAAAATGTCCCCTTTAAACAAATCTGAATCTGGTGCCTGGCGCAATTTTTTTGGCAAAAATTGTTTAAACCATTTTTTTAATAAAATACAAAAGATCACCTTTTTTGACCCAAAAAATATTTTTTTAGATTTTGTGGGTCATTCTAAACAAGAAAGGTATCTTGTAATTTTTCTCAAAAATTAATAGTTTTTGGAGTTATAGGCGATTTAAATTCTGAAAAAATGCGAATATACGCATTTTGCAAGGCTTAAAAACTCATATTTAAATTAATATTTTTGAGGTTACCAAGTACTTAAATTGTAATTTAAAACTTCATTTTTTGGATTCTGCAGACTGATCGGGTCTAACTTCAATTTACACCGTTGTTATTTAATTGTTAATTATGCCTGTCCATCCGATCTTTTTGCCGGTGCGGCGCGCTCTATTTAAAAAATCTCCTATTTTCCTTCTAAAGATATATTTTTTAGATTCTTTTGACATTCTAAATAAAATATGTTTTGTATTATTTTTCGAAAAAATTAATATTTTTAAAGTTAGAAGCGATTTAAAATCCGAAAATGCGTATTTTCGCATTTTTCGAATTTTAAATCACTTATAACTTTAGAACTGTTAACTTTTTAGAAAAATAATAACAAACATATTCTATTTAGAATGTCCAAAAGAATCTAAAAAATATATTTTTGAGCGCGCCGCACCGGCAAAAAATTGGATGGGCACGCATAATTAACAATGGGAATCACCCCAAGATAAAAGCGCACATCGCCATAGGGTAGACTTTGAATTAGGAGATAAGTAGAGGCTATTCCCAAAATTTTATTAAAATCTATTTAGTAGAATGGAATTCGAAGCCAAATACCCTCACTGACTGCACTAGTAGTACAAATGTTTTTTGTAATAATAGTAGTAAGTATATTAGTAAAAAATTTATTGTAATTGATTGTTGTATTTGTCTATTATATAGTACACTTTTTTCATTTGTGGGATAACAATTCTAAAAAGCATTTGACGGCCATAACCACAGAGTTACAAGAATCGGCTGATAATTTAGATATCGAGCATATAGTGAACTTTGAATATGAAAAGCAAGAAAAGATTCGACGGCCACAGAGTTACAAGAATTGCCTAATATGGGTCAGATATCGCGGATAACGTGCACTTTAGCTATAAAATGGAGGATAAGGTTGAAGAAATTAATTCAGGAGAATACCACAGCGACTCAGCACATTCCAGAGAAGAAGATTTCCAAAATCTTTATTCCATGGATTATTCTGAATATTCACTCTACATTGGCAAAAATGATAAAAATATTTTTGGAAAAGATACCAAAAATCATCAGGTAAAATTAAAGCAGAAAATATAATAAAAGTATTTGCTGGATCCAAAGGATCAGAAAGAGATGTATTGACTACATTCCAAATAGGAGAAAAGGTTATTATGTTGTAGAATAGAATATTGTTTTATCGTGGCTTCAGAAAAAATTTATTTTATTTTTGTACTTTTTTTCAAATAAAATATTTTTTATTTAGCTTAAAGGCCTTGACAACTAATGGACATTGGCATGGTACAGTTGATTTCGCAATAAGATACTGTAATGTGTATTATGTGTGTTGAGTAAATGTCTTTAACATGTTAATTTCCTCAAAAAAGACAAAATGTATTGTTATAACAGCAAATCCAATAAGATGTAAATTGAAGCTCTAGGGTTAGATAATAGAACAAGTGATGGAGTTTAAATGTCTAGACATCACACTATCTAGCCACGGAAAACTCAAAGCATAAGTTGAAGATCAAATGAATAGAGCAAACAGAGCCGCATATTGCGTGAATGACACAATATGGAGAAACAAAACGCTGGACGGAAGGGCCGTCCGAGAACTTTATCGTACCGATCTATTATCGTTATCGTACTAGATACTGGCATTCTATAAAAATAACAAAGTTACTCGTTATTTTGATATTTTAGAAACACCTTATATACTTGAAAATATTTTATGGCTCTACGCATCATTAATTCCCGCATTTGAGAAAATGTTCGGGGACACACAATAGATTATTGCATAAATCAATAGAATATTAGTCATACTTTCATTTCAAATTAGTCCATTTTTCTGAGAAATTAATAGTTTACAATATTTGCATTTTACTGCATGGGTTGTAATGACATTTTGGGAGTAGCCCAAAGCCCAATCTCCTAATTCAAAGTCTATCCTATATACTATGGCGCTTTTATCATGGGGGCGGTTCTCACCACTTCTCGGGGATAGAACATTTTTATTTTCGAATTGCATGGAGCAAAAGGAAGAATTTTAATAAAATTTAAAAATGCGCTCTATAATTTGATCTTATTTTTTTCACCCGTCCAACTTTTTGAAAGTAGAAATAACACTACATTAAGAGGTATTGCAAAAGAAAAACAATGCATTTAAATTCTGGTAAATGAGGGGTTAAATGTATGTACTTCTCATTTTTCCTTAAAGTACATTAGTCATATATTTTTTTGCACCATATCTCGCTTAGTTTGAATGTAACCGACATTTAACGGTGCTCGTTTTAAAGGCCTTTTCAATCACTACAAAAGCATGAGCACTTTGAGCATGCACCAAAAAACAAACTCTTTTTACCTACCATATCTCTTTTTGTATTATAAATAGAAAATTTACGAAGGAACGAATCTCTTTGTTATTTATAATTAAAAAATTTTTTTATATAGTGTTTTTAGTTTGATGCATAGTTTTTAAGGTATTCACAAAAAACCGTCCGAAAACGTGTCATTTTTAAATGAAAATGGCCAATTTTTAACTACGCATAACTCAAAAAGTATTGAGTTCTCAAAAAAAAGTATAGATCAGTTTTTGCTTAAAAATAGGTTCTCTAGCCACTTCCATGCTTATTTTGACCAATAAATTTTCCACCCCCTTGAAGGGGTGGGAATTGCCCCAAGATAAAAGCGCCATAGTATATAGGGTAGATTTTGTTTCTTGAGCTATTCCCTACTTACTGTGAAAATATTAAGTACATCGATGTAGTAGGATGGAATTTGGAGCCAAATACCCTCATTGACTGCCCTATAATAATGCTCTGCTATGATCGCGTGAGAGGGGACACACACAAGATTCTAGCAAAATTTCAATTTTCTGTAACTTTTCGAGTTTTTGAGTTACAGCAACGGGTTTTATGTCATTGGAAAGATAATTTTACATTCTTTCAAAATATGTAAAAATATACATGGCGTATGTAAAAAATTAAGATTTTTTTTTCATTTCCGGTTAAACCGGAAGCCATATTGTGGGTACAATTTATTTTGCTAATAGATAACAAAGTACTATATAAGTTTGCCAAATTTCAAATTTAAGTTTCTATTACAGAGGTAGTTACGGGAACTCGAATATTTTTTTATAAAAAATTCATAACTCCCCTCCTATGAGGAGTTAAGAAATCTGACCAATGTTATTCAATTTATCGATAGGACATCAAAAATATATCAAAAAATAAACAAATTCCTTGGAGTCGTTTTTGAGAAAATTTAGTTCAAATTTATGTCAAACTTTGACCCCTTAAATATAGGCAACCCGTAACTTTTTCTGAAAAACGATAATATTCTTGTTATAGCCCCGTCTTTATGCTATATGAATGTTTTTTCAAATTAAATTTAAGTTTTTAGATAGGTAGGGAAATGTATCGGGTGGGCGGTCGGCCATGCTGGCCGCCATTTTGGATTTGGAAATGTCAAATTCCGTATTTCTATTTACCTATCGATGAGCTAACTTTAAGTTAAATTTCATTCGTTTCGGTCAAAATTTGCAAAAATTGGCCCCAAATAACCCCCCTATTTCGGCCCCCTTTGAGAGGTTTTTTTCAAAAGCTTAGTTTCTCGACAAAATTCTCTTAAACTTACTCATACCGAATTTCATCGAAATCGGTCCAGTAGTTTTTGCTGGGCGGTGGCGACATACGTACGTATATACGTACGTACGTACATACGTACGTACGTAAATACGTACATACTTCCGACATGTTCTTTTTATTTGCTTTTTAGACTCAGGGGGACTCAAAACGTCGAAAAAAAGTGAAATCTGAAAAAAATTTTTTTGCACGATCTTACTGCGTATGTAGTACGATAAAGTAAAAATATGGGAAAAGAAATGAAAGGCAGAATTTACAAAACAGTCATCAGACCAATAATGACATACGCGGCAAAAAAACGACCTGACACAGAGAGGATAAAATTATTGCTCGAACCAGCGGAGATAATAACCCTTTGAAAAATCGATGGTAAGACTCTATGAAACAGAGTTAAAAGTACAGATACACGACGCAGATGTAAGGTGGATAACATTAATAACTGGGAAAAAACAGAAGAGTAGAATGGAGTGACCACATAAGCCGAATATCAACAAATAGAGTGGTAAGGACAGCGAGACACGGTTCGCCAATAGGTAGATGCTCAGTGGGAAAACCACGAAAATCATGAAAAATGACAACTTACTGGAGGTACATTGAAAAACAGACAGAGTCATGTCTATAAGAAAGAAAAAGAAGTAAAAGTCTTGTTAATTAGTAAAGTCGACTTCATTGTATTTACAAAGAGACGCTAATTGTATCTGAACGTCTGCGGTCCCTCGGGTGAGTACCGATCTCACAAGGATATAAACTATTTTCATTTAAATAAAAGATTTAGCCCTTTCAGTCATGACTAGTCATGATTTTTGTTGCCAAAGGTAAAAATTTAAAACTTGTAGGTTAAAATATGATTTTTTTAAAGATTTATAAACAACAAATTTCACCCATAAACATTATGATGCCTAGTACAATGTAGAGACGATGTTCGTTAAGACTATCACGGTGATTCAACCTAAAAAATGGGAATTAGCTACCGGGGCACCATTGAGTTCACTCCCTTCTTGAGTAGGTGGTTATTTTATTAGTCGAGTTCACTCCCGACACTATTCGAATTCACTCCCGAGCGATTTTACAATAAAGTATGATTTAAGGATATTATTTTTCTGAAATTTAAACATTATTGCCAGATAGCACTTTTATCGTAAAGCAATTCGAAAAGTTTTCCCAGAGACTAAACTTAAGGGATGCCTGTTTCACTTGAGTCAAAGTTGGTATAGAAAAATTCAACAGTTGGAACTGTCCCACGAATATCAATGCAGAAAAAGATATAACTAAATATATAACTTATATAAATATATTTGGTTTACCATTTCTCAAAGCAGAGGACGTTGAGGATTGCTTTACCATGGATCTTGTTGCAATTCGCCATCACCATTTTCTCCTCAAATATGGGCTGAACATTCTTCGTCTTTACAAAGGACAACAAATGCGTGTGAGTCTTTTCACTCTCGCTATAATGCTTCATTATACAACACTTCCAAATTTTAACCAGTTTATTTATGTTCTTCAAGATTTTCAATTAGATACTTATATCAACTTCAAAGTCTAGATACCGTTGTGAAAGTGTACGATAGAAAAGTGATATTGAGAAAAAACTTAAAGGTAATAATTTTAAATAACTACAAAATAACGGCCTTACCAATTTTGAATTTATAAAAATTATATAAAATATGTAGTAAAAGAAGTAAGCGGGGCAGTTATAGCAATTTCATATTTACTCTAATGTATGTATTCAATGAAACTTAGTGACCAAATATCAACAAGAACATAGCAATGAAACTTTGTTTTCTTGAATTATTACCAAGTTGCATTTTTAAAAATCATCCCAATTAGATGTAGATATACAAGAACGTCTAATAATAAATATACTTTTAAACGAATGATTTGTCAACAGTGTCCACATATTAAGGTATAACAATTACATATATTAATGACGGTTTAAAATCGCCTGGGGGGTGAATTCAAACATTACCTTTTACATAGTCAGGTAATATTCATATTTTGGGAGTGAACCCAACTCGTCCCATCTATCGTTAGGGCTTATAAGTTGATAGTCGTTTAAACAAACATGGTGACTGAAATGGTTAATTCTATTATTATTTATATCAAGCCTTTCTTCTTGCGGCATAAGATGCCGCCACGCGCCCACTCTTGTGATTTTTAAAAGCGCGCCCGCCCGAAGTTTAACATCTCTTTGGCTGGATTTTTAGTCTGTCTTTCCTCCCCTTACTATACTACTCTAGTATAATATAAACTTCTTTAAAATTATAATACGAAAGCTGTCCCAAATTGCATTCCCAAGCTAATTAATTTGGAGAAACTAAGGTACGGAATTAAGAATCTCGCTTCTGTACTTCCTTCATCCATTTATAAATAATTATTTCATTGTCTTGCCATAATGCGGCACACTCTGTCTTTATCTGTCTGACAGTAATATTATGAATATCATTAAGATAAAATACAATTAACCGTAGTGCCTATTAATATTTAGGATAAGGATACACTCATCACCAAATTTCTGTCGTCAGCTTAATTGTTTTTGGATGAGTTAATAAAGGCTTAATATTAAATTTATTACACTGGGAATAGGTATTGTTGGGTTATTTGGGAATTTGAAATTGGATAAGTGCCTACTAGGCCAGGTTCTAAACTTTCTGAGACCAAAAAATAACAACAGAAATGAATAGAGACAGAAGACACTCTACAAATATAAAATAAAACATAATTTACGGGCGATATAAGTCGGGAAGTTGTAGTTGAGTTCTTAAGGGTAAAAACGGTTTATTAATTACGGTTCCCGGCAAAACTGCAAGTCATATGGCAATAAGTTAAATGGAAAAGTTGTAGGTAATAAACAGATCTACAACTTTTGTATTTATATTTTTTTCACATAACCGCAAAATTTATTTGAAAAATTCAAATAATCCAGTTTTTGATTTTATATTTTTACTAATGATTTTGCCCATCACCATGCCACGGCGGATACAATCAATTGCCCTCTACATTCACTGCCCCCAAATTTTTCTGACTTCCTTCAATTTTTCCTTACTCCCTCTAACTTTACAATAAATAACGGTGCGTCGCACTTGGGAAGTGCCGACAGAAGTGACTACTTCTTATACAAGGTGTCCCGAAAAGATTGGTCATAAATTATACCACAGATTCTCGGGTCAAAAATAGGTTGATTCAACCTCACTTACCTATATACAATAGTGCAAACAAAAAAAGTTACAGCCCTTTGAAGTTACAAAATGAAAATCGATTTTTTTTCATATATCGAAAACTTTTAGAGATTTTTTATTGAAAATGGACACGTGGTATTCTTATGGTAGCAGCATCTCAAAAAAAATTAAAGTGAAATTTGTGCACCTTATAAAAATATTATGGGGGCTTTTTTCCCTTAAACCCCCCCAAACTTTTGTGTACGTTCCAAATAAATTATTATTGTGGCACCATTAGTTAAACACAATATTTTTAAAACTTTTTTGCCTCTTAATACTTGTTCGATTAGCCAGTGTTTATCGAGATATTTTGAATATTAGTCGAATCCACCACATATTTGTATTATGGTTAAGTACGATTATAGAGACCTGTTAATAATCTGAAAATTTATTTATAATTTACATTTTTAGATATATTTTGAAAAAGAAGCCGCATCTCGATAAAAGGTGACTTATCAAAAAAAGACTAAGAGGCAAAAAGCTTTAAAAACACTGTTTAACTAATAGTACCACAATAATAGTTTAATTGGAACATACACAAACATTTGAGGGGTTTAAAGGAACAAAACCCTCATACAATTTTTTATGTAAATATATTAAAAAAGAAGCCGGACCTCGATAAAAACTGGCTTATGGAAAAAATACTAAGAGGCAAAAAGTTTTAAAAACGTTGTGTTTAACTAATGGTGCCACAATAATGAATTAATTGGAACGTACACAAAAGTTTGGGGGGAGGGGGGGGGGGGGTAAAGGAACAAAACCCCCATAAAATTTTTATGGGGTGGACAAATTTCACTATAATTTTGTTTTAAGATGTTCCTGCAATAAGTATGATACATGTCCATTTTCAATAAAAAATCTCTAATAGTTTTCGATATACTAAAAAAATCGATTTTTATTTTATAACTTAAAAGGGCTGTAACTTTTTTATGAACACATTTGTACTAAGGTAAATTAGGTTCAATCGAACTATTTTTGATCCTAGGATGTGTGGTATAATTTATGACCAATCTTTTCAGGACACCCTGTATATTCGGCAACGATTCGAACTTCGAACTGGTCATTCACGAGAAACTTTTTGTCGAAATTTGACTTTGATATCCAAAAAAAATGTAAATACATGAAATATAAAGATTGCAAAAACATGCGAAAATAATTGATTCCTTATACTATATTTATAAAGGGGATTTTATTTGAAAAATGTGACAGCTGAAATTTTTTTCAGTAAAAATTGATTTATATAATTCTAATTACGGTTAAGTATTTCATAATATACAGGGTGTTTGGTAAAGAATGGGCCATAGCTTAACCTCAGGTTCCTGAGGTTAAAATAGGCCGATTTAAGCTAACTTACCTTAGTACAAAGTTTATAATAACCGAGATACAGGGTGTCAAAGTTAAACTTTTTTTTTTATTAATTATTGAATATTTCCTGACAATTATGAGATAACAACATGAAATTTGGTATGTTAGGGTTTTTTGGGTCGATAAAACTAAATTCCCTACCAAAAATTATGCATTGTCCAGAGGGCGCCACATACGCCTTTCAGCACTCATTTATTACGTTCAATTTTTTTTATCCCTCACTCTATATAATTTTGACTTTAAAATTTTTATTTTCCTATTAGTTTTACTTAAAAAAGGTATACTTCTTTCATCTCCCTAAACTCAACCGTTTTCGAGATAAACGCATTTTAAATCTGCGATACACCATCATTTTTAGCAAAATATCATTGCAGTTACACCCGAAAAATAACTTAAAACCATAAAATTATCCAAAAATGTATCGCAAATTTCTTTAAATGGAATTTGCGATGCAATAAATTTGAGAACTGGCACAATTATTATGGTTTTAAGTTATTTTTCGGGTGGAACTACATACAATGATATTATGCTAAAAATGATGGTGTATTGCAGATTTAAAATGCGTTTATCTCGAAAACGGTTGAGTTTAGGGAGATGAAAGAAGTATACCTTTTTTAAGTAAAACTAATAGGAGAATAAAAATTTTAAAGTCAAAATTATATAGAGTGAGGGATAAAAAAAATTGAATGAGGGAGATGAAAAAAGTATACCTTTTTTAAGTAAAACTAATAGGAAAATAACAATTTTAGTGTTAAAATTATACAGAGTGAGGGATAAAAAAAATTTAACGTAATACATGAGTGCTGAAAGGCGTATGTGGCGCCCTCTGGGCAATACATAATTTTTGGTAGAGAATTTAGTTTTCTCGACCCAAAAAACCCCCACATACCAAATTTCATGTTGTTATCCTCTAATTGTCAGGAAATATTCAATAATAAATAAAAAAAAAAGTTTAACTTTGACACCCTGTATCTCGGTTATTATAAACTTTGTACTAAGGTAAGTTAGCTTAAATCGGCCTATTTTAACCTCAGGAACCTGAGGGTCAGGTTGGGTCAGTGGGTAGTGCCATGGAGAATACAACGTATTCTCCATGGCACTTGTGAACGCCCTAAGTTCCTTCCTCTTGTTGAGGCTTCCACCCAGATTAATTTGATATGGCGGTTATTAGAGAGTCTATGGACATGGCCAGCCCATCTTAGGCGTTGAGATGTAATTTCTTGGATAGGTCGCTAGTATTATATATCTGTTTGACCTCAGTATTTGTTCTCATTCTGTTTTAATTAGTATTAAGGTCGCAATAAGATTCTTCGGAGGATTTTTTTCTCAAAACATTTAAGTTCTCTTTCCATTGTTATTGTTCTCGTCTCACACCCATAGATGAGCACCGGTCTAATTACTCTTTTATATATCCTGATGTTTAATGTTCCTGTTAGACTCTTAGCTTTAATAGTGTTGTGGAGCATATACATACATTTGTTTGTTGCCTGAATTCTTCCTTTTATCTCTTCGGTGATATCATTATCTGCGATGATTGTCGCACCGAGATATTTAAAACTCTCCACTTTGTCAAATTTATATGGGTCTATTGTAAAATTTTGTTTTCTTATACCTCGCCTCTTTTGTCTGTTAATACGCATTTGTTTGGTTTTCTTTATATTGACCCTTAGACCAGTTTTTTTCTTCTACCTCTAATTTAAAAAAGTCTCCTTTATATTTTTTGTGACTGTGTTTTCCACGATCTCAACGTCATCCGCGTATGAAAGTAGAAATTCTGGTCCATTTACTGTCAGTAGTTCTGTTCATATTTGCACTATTTTTATTACTTTCTCTGGTATTTCACACACCGGCAAAATTAGCCGAACACGTTAAAAATGGGACATGTTTGATGTCTCGTATTTCATAAACCAGTGGTCCGATTTGAGTGATTCTTTTAGTATGTTATAGCCTTATTATTTGAAAATATCGGTGTAATAATATGGTTGCTAGACAGGTACATGTCATTTTATACCGGGTGTAACAAGCATACTGTGTTTTTTTCTTAAAGTTCGGAACACCCTGTGGAATATTCCAGCATATATAAAATATTAAAATTAAAATTAGATTGTAGAATTATGCTTTCTTAACATTTTCTTTTTTGATTCATTTGTTTATGTTGGAAAATAAAAAAGTTATGTGCTTTAACAACTAACCATGTTTTTTATCAATAAATCCTCATAGTAGGGGAGAAAAGTATGCTAAATTTGCAATTACTCGAGCGTTCTTGGGACCAGGAGTGGATTGTGAAGAATGGGTGCTACAACCAAAAAAAGTTAAGTTAAGTTTTCCATAAAGTGTGGGGCTCTCCATTTTTCAACTTAATTTTCCATTTCTACCAATCGTTTTTTCCGATTATAGCGCCGTTTATCCATAATAGGAAAAAATGTTGCGAATAAAAGTTGCTTATTTTTACGTCAAGTATCCAAATCTGCAATAAAAATTGGCGACTCCTATTTAATATTTTAATGTAACCCCCCACCCCACCTCCGTGGGGGTCGTGTTTGGTGCCATTCGGTAGATTTTTGAGAAATATTGAATAGGTGTATTTTGCAGTTTTACGATCTGATGTTCATTTCGCAAAATATCGCAGGGTTCGTATTTATAATTTTTAATTTACCCCCACCCCTCTCCTTGGGGTGTCACGAGCCCCCACGGAGGTGGGATGGGGGATTTAATTTAAAATGTTAAATAGGAGCCCCCAATTTTTATTGCAGATCTGGATTCTTTACGTAAAAATAAGCAACTTTTATTCGACATATTTTTTCGAATTATGGATAGATAGCGCTATAATCGGAGAAAAAACCCGTGTTGAGCTGCCCTTCCCCCCCCCCCCCACTTGCAAAAATCAAAAAACAAATAGCCCTGATTTATGAGCTATTTATGAGCTCTTATATTCCACAAACTAAAAATTTTGAGCTCCTTCCACTGAGCAGGAATTTGATACTTTAGCTGAGTCAGCCCCCCCACTACTTAAAAATAGGAATATTGAATTGGTTTTTGCGGCAGAATTACGAGCTATTTATGAGCTCTTGAAATTATATAGTTTCGATTTTTGAGCTCATCCCCTTTACCCCCAAACAACCCTTTAATTGATTTAACGTAAGAGAAAAATGCTGAGAGAACTTAAATTATATCGTATTGCGGATATAATTCCTATAGCTTATATACTCTAAGAATAAACTATTAAATCACGTGCATTTCGATTATTGAGCTACAACCCCTTCGCAAGAAAACCACCCTATCTTCGCGGATTAAGAGAAAGTTGTACTTAAAATGCATTAAACTAATTATTTGGCGACTACATATCATTGAATAATTCATAAGCTTCCAAATTACGCGCATCTAGATCAGTAAATTGCAATTTATTTTGTATAGTGCAGTCACTGAAGGTAAAAATCAACGATTACCTTCAATTTCGGTGAACCTTCATCGATTTTCACGAAAATTGGTCAGTGGTTAGAGGATACGTCAAGAAACAAAGGTGACATGGTACCACCTTGCGCCTTTACCCTGAGGGTGGATACCGCCCCTTCTCGGGGGTGAAAATTATTTTATTAAAAATAACTGCACAAATCAATAAAGGAACAAATTAAAAGCAAAATTTATTATATAAAGTTAATAAAATAAGTCAATACTTTTTAAGTTATTAAAGATCAAAAATTTTAATCATTCGTGAAAAAAATGCATGTTATGAAGCGGTTTTTCGTAAATCACTGCAAAACTGTAAGTTTTTACAAAAAAGTTAATAGTAGTTTAATTCGTATAGCTTATATTCTAAGAATAAACTTTTAAATCACGCGCCTTTCGATTATAGAGCTACAACCCCTTCGCAAGAAAACCATCCCATATTCCCGGCTTAAGAGAGAGTTGTACTTAAAATAATTTAAATTAATTATTTGGCGACTACATATCGTTTAATAATTTATGAGGTAAACCTTCGATTTCGGTAAATCTCCATTTATTTTCACGAATTAACAATAACAACTTGGGGTTTTAACCTGGGGTATATGTCACCCCTTCTCGGGGGTGAAAATTACTTTATTAAAAATAACCCCACAAATCGAGAGAGGGACAAATTGTAAGCAAAATTTGTTATATAATGTGATTAAAATAAATCAATACTTTTTGAGTTATTAAAGATCAAATATTTAATATTTAATAATAAAATATAATAAATTGCTTGCTTGAAAAACCCTTAAATGTTAATTTAAAGTAAGTTATTGGTAATTAAATATATATTTTTTTCTGCGACTGTTTAAATCTAAGGATTCAAGCTTAAATAACGGGAAAGAGATATATTTTATAACACTTAGGTACTAAATAATTGTCAAAGTACTTAGAAATACCTATCAAAAATGAGCTCCAAAAAAAGTTGATAGCATCAAACTCCGCTCAACAATTTTCGTGAAAATGAATGGAGATTAACCGAAATCGAAGGTCATAGTTGATTTTTACCTTCAGTGACTGCACTATAGAAAGAAAATGGCAATTCAATAATTGAGATGCGTATATTTTGCGAGCTCATAAATTATTAAACGATATCTAGTCGCCAAATAATTAATTTAAATTATTTTAAGTACAACTCTCTCTTAAGCCGGGAATATGGGATGGTTTTCTTACGAAGGGGTTGTAGCTCAATAGTCGAAAGGCGCGTGATTTAAGAGTTTATTCTTGGAATATAAGCTATACGAATAAAACTACTATTAACTTTTTTGTAAAAACTTACAGTTTTAACTTACAGATTTACGAAAAACCGCTTCAAAACATGCATTTTTTTCACGACTAATTAAAATTTTTGATCTTTAATAACTTAAAAAGTATTGACTAATTTTAATACCTTTATATAATAAATTTTGCTTATAATTTGTTCTTTTATAGATTTGTGCAGTTATTTTTTATAAAATAATTTTCACCCCCGAGAAGGGGCGAATTTCCACCCTCAGGGTAAAGGCGCAAGGTGGTACCATGTCACCTTTGTTTCTTGAGGTATCCTCTAACCACTGACCAATTTTCGTGAAAATCGATGAAGGTTCACCGAAATTGAAGGTAATCGTTGATTTTTACTTTCAGTGACTGCATTATACAAAATAAATTGCAATTTGCTGATTTAAATGCGCGTAATTTGGAAGCTTATAAATTATTAAATGATACGTAGTCGCCAAATAATTAATTTAATGCATTTTAAGTACAACTTTCTCTTAAGCCGGTAAGATAGGGTGGTGTTCTTGCGAAGGGGTTGTAGCTCAATAATCGAAATGCACGTGATTTAATAGTTTATTCTTAGAGTATATAAGCTATAGGAATTATATCCGCAATACGATATATTTTAAGTTTTTTCAGCATTTTTCTCTTAGGTTAAATCAATTAAAGGGTTGTTTGGGGGTGAAGGGGATGAGCTCAAAAATCTAAACTATATAATTTCAAGAGCTCATAAATAGCTCGTAATTCTGCCGCAAAAACCTATTCAATATTCCTATTTGGCTGACTCAGCCCCCCACTAAAGTATTAAATTCCTGCTCAGTGGAACGAGCTCAAAATTTTTAGTTTGCGGAATATGAAAGCTCATAAATAGCTCATAAATCGGGGCTATTTGTTTTTTAATTTTTGCAAGTGGGGGGGGGGCAGCTCAACACGGGTGGAGAAAAATTATTGTTTCAAATGGAAAATTAAATTAAAAAATAAAAAGTCCCCCACTTTATGGAAAACTTAACTTAACCTTTTTCTGATTTTAGCACATACTCTTCACAATCCAATAGGTCCCCGTAACGCTCGAGTAACTGCAAATTTAGTATACTTTCCTCCCCTACTATGAGGATTTATTGATGAAAAACATGGATAGTTGTTAACGCACATAACTTTTTTATTATCTCACATAAGTAAATGAGTCGAAAAGAAAATGTTTAGCAAGTCTAAGCCTACAATCGAGTATTAATTCTAATATTTTACATTATGCTAGAATATTCCACAGGGTGTTCTAAACTTTAAGAAAAAACACAGTATGATTGGTACACCCGGTATAAAGTGGTATTTACCTGTCTAGCAACAGTATTATTACAACGATATTCTTAAATAATAAGGCTAAAACATACTAAAAATATCACTAAAATCGGACCACTGGTTTATGAAATACGAGACATCAAACATGTCCCATTTTAAACGTGTTCGGCTAATTTTGCCGGTGTGTGTATATTAATAATGAGAGGTGCCAGCGCCTCTCCTCGTTTGAAGCTACAACTAATTTCTCTGCCTCTCTCTGTATTCTGGATATACAGCCATTTAGACATATCTGAACGAGCTGGATAAGCTTTCTTGGAACTGAAAGTTCTGCCATTGCATTCCACATCACATTGGGTATAGGTCGTCTACAAGAATGTATCACACGATAGGAGATTTCTCTTGCGATCGTGGCGCCATCAGACGGAAAGTCTAAGTATTTATCGAACTGCCCACGTATTTTCTACTATTTCATCCCCGAAAAAGAACCTTAATCTCCGATAACTAAGACGCAACACAAGGAATGCTGTAATAGATAATTATCCGGAAATCGCGAACTTAACTAGGTATATTCTGGGTTCTGGGAAGAATTAGCATTGGTCAACGAACAAGAAAAAGGAGATATATTTAGCAGGAGACTTTAATAGCAGAGTAGGAGCAAATAACTAGGAATATAAAGAGGTATTAGGAAAATATGGAGAAACAGCACGAAACAACAATGGTATAGGAATGCTAGCTTTCTGTATGATACACAATTTAATAATAACTAATACATTTTTTGAACACAAAAACATACACAAGTACACAAGGGAAGTTAAAAGTAGAGAAGAAAAATCGATAATTGATTACATGTTAGTAGAAAAAAATAACAAGAATAAGGTAATGGACACAAAAGTTAGAAGGGGTCCAGAAATAGGAAGTGATCACTCTTTAGTAATAATGAAAATAAAACAAAATATGTCAGATAATAGCAACAATCACAAAATGCAAGAAAAAAAGCAAGATTATGAAACTATTAGGTCATATAAGTAGAAAATACTAAAGAAATTAGACAGGGTCAAAACGTTGAACAATTATGGAATCACTTCAAAGAGATAACACTAAATACAGCGACAGAATTATATGGAACAAGAAGTAAAAAGAGAAATAAAAGAAAGCAAACTGTATGGTGGAATGAAGAAATAAAACAACAAGTTAAAAGAAAGAAACATGTTTGGAAAGTATACTTACAAAACAAACACCAAAAAACTATGAAGAATATAAAAACACAGGAGACTAGAAAAAGAACTGGTTACAAAGGCAAAGAAGGACAAATGGACAGAATTTGGAGAAAATATGAAAACAAACAGTAAAGAGAATCAAAAACTGTTCTATGGAGTATTAAAATCAATGAGAAAAGAAATAATTCAAGAAATAGAAAACATAAAGAATAAATCTGGCGAAACTCTTACAGAAGAAAATGAAATAATGAACAGATGGAGAGAATATTTCCAAGAGATGCTATAAACTCACTGCTATCAAGAAGAAAACAATGTAGCGAACCAAAGAATAGAAGTAGACAATGTAGACTCTATAACCATAAATGAACTGCAAGAAGCTATTGCAGAAATGAAAAACGGAAAAGCACCAGGCTATGACAGAATAACCAGTGAAATGATAAAAAAAAATCGGACAAAACGCAACAGAGCTATTATTAAAAATATTTAATGCAGTTTGGAGAGAAGAACAGATACCGATGGACTGGCAGAAGGCGCAGATGGTGCCGATTTATAAAAAGGAAGATAAAACAGATTGCAACAATTACAGAGGAATAACACTGTTAAGCACTGCCATGAAAATATACGAAAAAATACTAAACAAAAGAATAATCTGAAAAATTGACAGCACACTCGAGGAATCACAAAGCGGTTTAAGAAGGCAGAAGCACCCAGGACCATATATTTACAATCAAGCAACTAATAGAAAAATATCAGCAACAGGAGAGAAAAATGTATATGGCTTACACAGATCTTGAAAAGGCTTTTGACACGGTACCAAGGCAAAAATTATGGGAAATATTAGAGAAGAGAGGTATAAGTAACAAAATGATAAGGGTAATTAAGAACATTTACAACAACAATGTGAATTATATCATCAGCCAAACGAGAACATCAAAACCATTTACTACGAACGAGGGACTAAGACAAGGAGGAGGATTAATTCAAACACCCATATAGCATACAACGTCCGATGGACGTCCATGTAACATACATTTAAAGTCCAAACGTCCATGGACCAAAACTGGACGTATTATGTACGTACATTACGCGACGTCCATTGGACGTTTAATTTCAACGTACATTGGACATCCATTTGTGGTCCATGGAGATTTTACCCAAAACGCGACTATTATTATAAGTAATGATATATAGCTTCTTGTTTTATTCAAACAATAATATTAGTAGAATACAAGAAGCTTCTATTAAATGTAGTCACATATTTTTTAATCATCGAATTAAAACACTGATCCACTAAAATTATTTTAATTAAACTTATATAATATTAGACGATGATAAAATGATCGTGAACTTTTTCAAAATAACGGAGCTACTTCGGTAATTATAGACCTTACAATTATTAGACACTACCAATTTAAATCTTAAATGTGCATTTTGTAGCTGTTAAATTTCCCGCCTTGCAATATTGTCCCCAATACCACCCCAATACAAACTAAATGAGAATCTTCTTGAGAACGTTGTCGCTCTTCGCGCTATCGGTCGTGAAAGGTAGTATTAGGCAGGTACTTTTAGGGATTATCGCTGTTAATTGTTGTGGAATACTGAAGGAGAATTTATTTGTGATAATTCACAGAATGGCAAACCCGCTTGCAATATACAACAACCGTACTGACTCTAAAAATAAATGTTTGGAACTGGAACAGAGAATAAACCTCTTTTAATGTGCATGCTTCATATAGGGCGCCATTATCTGAATCTCGTCTTTATTAAATTATTACATACAATACATCCTGTGATATTTTCGTATTTTCTGTTTATCGTGCATTAATGAAGTGCAGTCGTACATTAATGAAGTTCCTATATAATAAAGTACATACAATAAAGTTATAGTAAAGGGAAATAAAAAAGGTCTTTTGTGTAATATTTTAAAAAGTTTAGTATTATAGGAACTATTTCCTATAAAGGCTTTTTGCTATGTATTCACAAATTTATGGATACTAGATTGCTTTCTGAAAAGTGCCCTACCAATGTCCATAAAACGTACATCGAATGTACATAAGGTGTACACTGAATGCTCCAACAACGTACAATATACGTTTGTAGCGGACGTTCTATGGACGTCCAATTTTGTGAACTCTGGACGTTCGTTGGACGTGCATCGGATGTCCATTGTACCTTAGCGGGACGTCCATTGGACGTTCTAATGTACACAGATGTACGTCCATTGAATGTCCATAAAACGTACTTGTGCTATCTGGGCACTGTTTATAATTTACATGGATGAGAAAATTAAAAAATGTAAATTAAAAGTGAAAAAAATGCATGTGGGTTACAGAAATTTAAGAAGAGTAGACATTTCAGAAGGAGCATTCGCCGATTCGACATATTGGCCGAAAATGAGAAACAACTACAAGGAAATATAGAAATATGGAATGAAACACTAAAAAATATGGAATAACAATAAAAATAAAACAAAAGTTATGGTCATGGGGAAAAGGAAGACGAAGAAAAGATACACATAAAAATAGAAGAAGTAAATATAGAAAAAGCACGAACATTCCAATACTTAGGAGTAGAATTAGAAGACAACGGAAGAGAGGAAACAGAAATTAATAATAGAATTCAAAAAACAATGAACCTATACCATGCAATGAGCAATAAATTCATAAATAAAAAATAAATATCACGAAAAATAAAAATTAATGTGTTCAAGTCAATATATAGACCTGTATTAACCTTTGGTTGCGAGTCATGGGTACTAACAGAACGACAAAAGAGTAAAATACAGTCAGTAGAAATGAAATACCTCAGACGCGTTCGAGGAGTTACCAAAAGAGATAGACTACGGAACACTCAAATAAGAGAAGATTTGGAAATCGAGCCAACGTTAGAGTTTATAGAGAGAAGGCATCTCGGTTGATGGGGTCATCTTCAGAGAATGGATCAGACAAAACCGGTGAAAGAAATTTGGCAGGCAAAAACGCTAAGAAGAAAGAAGAAAGGTAGACCACGACAAACATGGGATAGAACACTAGGCAAAATAATCGAGAAAAGGGGAACAACGTGGATAGAAGCAAGGACGCTGGCTAGAAATATGAAGGAATGGGTCAAATTTGTACATAAGTGTATAGCAGTTATTAGTTAAATTTAAGATTAAGTTGTTTTTGTATTGTATTATAATGTAACATAATGTATTGTACTGTATGTAGTGTATTGTCGCTTTACACCACTATGTGGTAAAAAGGTTTTTTTGAAAATATATAACTAGGTATAGGCAATTTATAAAATTTTCTTTGCCTTTTTCCATGTGAAAACCAACTCATCGACTCTGGTTCATAATTTATTAGAAACCCCGTAGAAGACATTAATATTCAGCACTGATTTGGTCGAATCTAAATTGCGAATGGAGAGCGAGTGGTTATAGCGTTTATGACGATTCTATTCACGTGATAGTTCAAATAACTCAAAGTTTGGTTTTAGTTGGGAGAGCTGTTGAAATGTCCAATCATATCAAATTGTAAATTACTTGGGGATATTTACATAAAGCGTGTACGTGTTTCTTAACTATTATTTTATATTATTTAAAACTAAGATAAGAAACCCCTAGATTTGATTATATTTATCACCGCTACCATGGTCATTGTTTTAGTAGTGAAAAAGGTAAACAATGGAAATACACTGCTGGTCCTAAAATATGTAATAATAAAAAAATTATACTAAATTAATTAAAAATGCAAGAAAAAATATTATAATAGCGTGTTATAACTTTACAAATTAATATAAAATTTATTTAAAAAGCAGTGACCCGAAATTTTGCGACAACGCTTTTAAAATTTTTTTAGAATTATGAAAAAATTAATAAATATTTTTGAAAAATTTAGATGCAGAATGAAAGTTTACGTTATTACCGAAGGCAGAAAATCCCTTGAGTATATAAACAGTTGTTGTTGAGTTAGATATTATTTAAAATAAAAAATCACACTAAAGTTTCTCTTCTTTTTCGCCCCGTAACTTATTAAGGATATAGACACAAATTCTCGGCTCCAATGCATTTTATTTTCTTCGAATCCTGAGAAAACTAATAAATATTTTTTAAAATTTTAAGCGGAGGATGAAAGATTAGATTATTACCGAGCACCGAAAATCCCTTAGAAAAAACAAAACATTCTGTTGAATATGATATTTGAAATTAAAAAACAAACTAAATTTTTTCTTTTTATTCACCCCTGTAACTTATTAAAATAAACATTATAGAATTTTTCAGCTGTCCTTAAAATAAATATTATAGAAGTTTTCAGGGATTTTCGGCCCTCGGTAATAAGGTGGTCTTTCAAGATGCGTTTAAGTTTTTAAAAATATTTATTAGTTTTCTTAGGATTCGAAAAAAATTAATGACCATTTACAAATATGTGGTGGATTTTACACATATGTTCAAAATATCTCGATAAAAACTGGCTTATCGAAAAATTACTAAGAGGCAAAAAATTTAAAGAACATTGTGTTTAATTTATGGTACTACAATAATAATTTAATTGGAACGTTTACAAATATTTGAGGGTGTTACAGGGAAAAAAATTCCCATAAAAATTTTATGGGGCGCACAAATGTCACTATTATCTTTTTTTAAAGATGTTCCTTCACCAAAAATGCAACATGTCCATTTTCATTAAAAAATCTATACGTTTTTGATATACTGGAAAAAATCAATTTTCATTTTGTAACTCCAAAGGGCTCTGCTGTAACTTCTTTTTTGTGTACATTTGTAATAAGGTAAGTTAGGTTCAATCGAGCTGTTTTTGGTGCCCGAATATGTGATAGTCTAAGATCCGAATATATGTCTATCTCTACTAGGGATGGCGGTTTTTGGCAAAACACCAGTTTTCGGTTATACCGGTTTTTTTTTACGGTTTAACCTGGCGGATATAACCGGCCAAAAAAACCGGTTGTTTCAAAAACCGGTTTTTGGTTTTTTTAATCCAATAGGTTACAATGTTACATTTACAATGCACTTTATTTTGCGATACTCCACTCGAATCGATACTCGACATCAATATGATCAAAATTAGTACTATCGAAAGAACATCAATATTAATATAAATAAAACACAATTTTTAATAAAACCATTTTATTCTATTAATTATTATATTTATTTATTATTTTATTATTATTATATATTTATTGATTATTATTAAATATAATATAGCGTAAGACGAATACATATTGCAATAATAGGTATACAATTTAAGGGTCTACCCCAAAATCCCGACAGCCAAAATCCCGACAGCCACAATCCCGACGGCCAAAATCCCGACACGCCAGAATCCCGACAGGTTTGATAAGTTTCTTTTTAACATATAATTACATTTATTTCATGTTTTTTGTTTATAGCCATCTGTTTTTTATTTTTTCTTACTAAACAAAACTATTTTGTATTAAAAGTATTAAACAAAAGTCGGAATTTTTACTTAATGCGAGGATTGTTGCATGTCGGGATTTTGGCCTGTAGGATTTCTGGCGTGTCGGGATTCTGGCGTGTCGGTGTTTTGGCCGTCGGGATTTTGGCTGTCGGGATTTTGGGCGGCACCGACAATTTAACCCAACCATTTTAACTTATAAAAAATTTCCCAGACTCTTTCAAATGGGATTTAAAAAAAATAATATCAACACAAATATTTTACTTAAAAATAAATTGGATAATGCAATTTATCTTTTATTTTTACTACCTTCAAAAAAAATTATCATGTATTTCTTTTAACACGTTTGTATATTTGTATAATTACATAGGTACATTTTATCTCATTTAATACTTCCTGTATGGGTGTATCGTTTTGAAAACGTAGGGAATTCCTTGGAGATTCGTATTCGTAAATCGAGTCAGAACATTATTTTTGGTAATCAGAAAAAGCCATTCACCCACTTTCAATGTCAAGAGTCAAAGTGTGAAAAATAGATGATGTTTACGTCTACTTCAACCAGATCACTTCTTATGTAAATATTATGATTACAAATACCTGTTCAACGAAATATTATAATTATACCTAATTGTTTCTGGCTGATGTGAGTTTGCACTTTCAGTGTGCTTCTGTATTTATAAAATAAAATTTGAATTATGATTTTGTTTCGAATAATTACTTGAGAATAATAATTATGATTGGGATCCAAAATAATACCTAACCTAATCCTAATCACCGTAAAAACCTAATAACCGGTTTTTACTTTAAAAAGAAAAAACCGGTTATAACCGGGACAAAAAAACAACCGGTAAAACCGGTTATTGCGAAGAAAAAAAACCGGTTTTACGTTAAAACCGGTAGGTTTTTCTCATCCCTAATCTGTACCCATCTACTTGCCGGATGATACATTTTTTTTATTAAATTTCATATAGAGACAAATATTTCTAGCATGGGTTGCCTATCAAAATCCTGTCAAAGCTATCCTTAAGTGTGGCCGTAGAGGTTGAAATTGATATTTCAAGCACATTTTTTTTGAATGTATGGTAGAATTATTGAATTTTTAAATTTAATAGGCACATTCAATACAATTCATAGATTATTCAAGAAGAAATTCAAGGAAAAGTATTGAAAAATAAGCTAACTGTGGCAAATTTTTGAAGATATCTCAAAATATAATGAATTTTGGATTGGACATAAGAACTCATCATTGGATCATGATAAACAAAAAATTAAACCAGATTTTATTAGCATATGAATTTTTAGAGGTAACGATGTCGACTTTTTTTAGTTTTATCGACTTTTGACTTTTAGATATCACTCAGAAATCAAAACAACGAATTTTTTTTGCAAAAAAGGGTGAAAATCAACATATTTATTATTGTTAAATAAAAAATAAGCAAAACAAAAAAGATCTCGACAGGGTAACCTCAAGGAATGTCTAAAGGAAATATATACAAAATTCCAGGTGGGTCGGTGAAGTAGTTTTTGAGGTACAATGTCTAGAGCCTCTGAAAAAAGCAGTTTTGAGTAAAAAGCGTTTAAGGTATTGTCAACTTTTATTTTTAATTTCTTTGTTGTCTGTCAAATTGTAAAATGATGCACACCGGAATATCTTTTTGAATCGCTGAGTAATTTACAAAAGAAAATGGGAACAGCTGTTAAACGTTGTTCACTACGTTCAAGCGTGCTGGCGCAAACCTGCTGCAAAGCGAGTCGAAGATAGGGATATTCAACACTGTTGTTCTGAAGCTATTTTCTTGTGGCATTTTTATAATCAATTATATTCAAATGGGAAATAAGCCACAATTTTACCTAAAAATGATTTTATTAACGTTTCGACGCCCAAGTCGGGTGTCGTTGTCAAAATATTATTATTATATTATTATTATAATATTATTATCATTATTTTGTATTTTGACAACGACACCCGACTTGGGCGTCGAAACGTTAATAAAATCATTTTTAGGTAAAATTGTGGCTTATTTTCCATTTGAATATACTTGAATATTCAACACTATCTCCCTACCTCCCTACCTTCGACGAGCTTTGTAGTAAGTACGCGCCAGCGCGCTTGAGCGTAGTGAGAAACGGTCAACAGCTGTTCTCATTTTATTTTTAAATTACCCAGCGATTCAAAAAAATATTCCCGTGTGCATTACTTTACGATTTGACAGCCAAAAAAGAAATTTAAAATAAAAGCTGACAATACTTTAAACGCGTTTTTCTCAAAATTTCTTTCTTTAACACTAGAATGTCTGGCATAGCATAGCTACCTAGAAAGCCGGAAGGGATCATTTTGGCCCCACGTTCTTTAATCAATTAAAACTCGGTTTAAAGAAATTAAATCAACTCTAGACCGTAGAATCTAATTTTATTTTCTACTTTTATTGTTTAACACATTCGCTGCCCATCAAAAACATTCGGAACACCATATAATTTGCAGTTTTTGATATTTGCCACACATTGCCTTGTTACAACCGTGGCAATGATTTGAAGTATGATTTCCTTTACAAAATATCTTCAACTGATATTTTTTTCGTTTTTGGATAGTAACAGTGATAGTTGTTGGTAGACCTGATGTTGCTAGACGTAGTTCCAGATTTCGGGAGACAAGGTATGGGGTCCATAATTCTTCACACAGCCGAAGAATAAACTTACGGAAACTGAGTCTACTTCCAGTTATTTCTTTATAAATAATCATACATAGGCCATCGTCTTGAAGTTGCTTTTGTAGTATAAAGACGCGTCATTTGGTCCTCTACACCAACAATTGCATCTTTGCGTTCACTTGTGTTCGCCAACAATTGTATCTTTATTACGTAGATGATCAGTACCAGTATAAGGGTTACCATTTACAATAAACATACATAAATATAATTTTACCCATTCGACAGGAATTTGAACGAAAGGATCATCGAATTTACCAGAAAACGATAATAACTTACACGGGGCCAATTTGGCCCCTTTAGACTTCTACGGTAGATTTGTTAAAAAAGCCATTAAATAAATTTAGTAAACAATATTTTTTTGTTTCAAATAAGGCTTTGTATCAAAATATTAAAATTCATAAAATATGAAAATATTATTGATTCAAATAAAAAAACTACAATAACTTTAAATCGCAACAGGGGCCAAATTGGCCACTCCGGCTTTCTAGTTAAAGCCTGTAGACATTGTAACTCAAAAATTACTTGTACGACCCACCTGGAATTTTGTATATATTTTCTTTAGACATTCTTTGAGGTTACGCTGTCGAGATCTTTTTTGATTTATGCTTAGATTTTCACCCCTTTTTTGCAAAAAAAATTCGTTGTTTTGACTTCCGAGTGCTATTAAAAGTCCAAAGTCGATAAAAGTAAAAAACTCGATAGCGTTACCTTGAAAGACTCATAAGCTAATCAAATCTGTTTGAATTTATTGTTTGCCATGATCCAATGATGAGTTATTATGAAATATTGCCCTAAATATAATATCGACGCGAGTAAGGTGTTCACATTAGTTCCTCGCCAATGTCCTCACAACTCATTACCGAACGACTCACAAGAAAGGAATGTGACAACAGCATCGTCTTGCTCCCTTACTCATTTGCCGCTTTGCCGGCGGCAAGCGCGAGAGAGAGTAGCTGAATGTGAATACCCACTCGTATTCGCACTGCTTCTCTTTTGACTTCCGCCACAAAAACCGACTCTTTGGGTATGTAGGTGCAATGGCAATAGCATGACGAGCAGCAGCGCAAGTGAGCTATTTACACATTCACGCTGCCCACTTTCCTGCCAAATTCCCTGTCCAAGGGGACTGAGTATAAATACGGTATTATGTTCACCGCAAAATTCATTATATTTTGAGGTGTCTTCAAAAATTTGCCACAGTTGGCTTATTTTTCAATATCTTTTCTTGAATTTTTTCTTGAATAATCTATTAATTGTACTGAATATGCCTAGTTAATTTAAAAATAAAATAATTCTACCATACATTCAAAATAAAATGTGCTTTAAATATTGATTTCAACCCCTACGCCCCCCCCTCAAGGATAGCTATGACAAGATATTGATAGGCAACCCATTTTAGAAATATTTGTTTACATATTAAATTTAATAAAAAAAATTATTCATGCGGCAAGTAGATGCGTACAGATCGACCAATATTCGGATCTCGTACTATGAGTTAATTTATAACCTGCCTTTTTTTTACACCCTCTATATTAGATCCCCGTCAGTAATGAGCCTTATATATTCAATTAACTATCAGTAAAAAAATTTTATTTAGCAATTTATGCGATATAGTTTCTATAATATAGGTAATAAAAAACTGAGATGTTACAGATAAATAATAAAAATAATTAGTAAATAAAACTAGATAGTAAATGCTGCGTAGTGTTTGTACCAAATCTCGATGACATCATATTTATAAGAGAGATTTAATTCATGGAAAGGAAATGTATTGGAAAAAATTGTTCAAATTGAGTGGGCTCCAAATGAGCCCACTTCATATCGACCAATTAGTTTAATGCCAGTAATGTCTAAGATCATGGAAAAAATAATAGAAAAAGAGTTCTACAAATACTAACAGACAGAAATATGATACCCGACCACCAATTTGGCTTTAGGAAAGAGCATGGTACCGTCGAACAAGTTCACAGAGTGGTCAACGTTATAAATAAAACATTTGAAGAAAAAAGTTACTGTTCAGCAGCATTCCTCGATGTTAGCCAGGCTTTTGATAAAGTTTGGCATCACGGACTGCTGTATAAACTGAAAAAGAACTTACCAGAGGAACTATATATACTCCTTAAGTCGTATTTATCAGAAAGATACTTTCGAGTGAAGTTTGAGTCAGCCTATACAACACTATATCCCATCAGATCAGGGGTACCGCAAGGAAGCGTTCTGGGACCACAACTGTATCTGATTTACACAGCCGACTTACCCACAAATCGTGATACAACGACCACCACCTTTATAGACGACACTGCAATCCTAGCAGTACACAAAAATCCCGTCGAAGATGCTGCAAAACTCCAGAGAGTATTAAATCAAATAAATACATGGGCACAAAATTGGAGAATTAAATTGAATGAACAAAAATCAAACCATATTGTTTTTATAAAATGTCACGGTGAATCACCTACAGTAACAATAAATAATAAGGTCATTCCCTCAGTTACCTCTGTAAAATATCTGGGCATGCACTTGGACAGGGGATTAACCTGGAGAACCCATATATGGAACAAACGGAAACAACTGGGCATAAAATTTAGTAAGCATTATTGGCTTCTAGGGCGTAAGTCTAAGCTCACGACAAGAAATAAACTGCTAGTCTACAACAAAATATTCAAATCAGTCTGGGCATATGGTCTGCAGCTCTGGGGAACAGCATCCAAGTCGAATGTATCTATAATTGAGAGATTCCAGTCCAAGATGTTACGTTCAATAATCGATGCTCCGTGGTTTGTTACTAACAGGGATATAGGGATATTTACAATGATCTGGAAACGAAAACCGTCAGTGAAGTGATAGTGGAGTTAAGTGCAAAATACATCGTACGTATTGAAAGCCACGCGAATGTGCTTGCAATTAATTTGTTAGACAACAGTCAGGAAACAAAACGGTTAAAGAGACAGATACCATTAGATTTACCGCACAGACATTAATATTGTTACAGTAGCTAAGTTAATATATGTAATACAGTAATTTAATATTATCTCTATAGAGATGTGTGGCGCTGGTCACAATCTCTTCATGTCATTATTTCTCAGATAAAATGTGCCTATTGTTATATGTTATAACAGATTGCCTAATAAACATATAAAAAAAATAAAAAATAAAAAACTGAGATGTTACAGATAAATAATAAAAATAATTAGTAAATAAAACTAGATAGTAAATGCTGCGTAGTGTTTGTACCAAATCTCGATGACATCATTTTTATAAGAGAGATTTAATTCATGGAAAGGAAATGTATTGGAAAAAATTGTCAGATAACACAAATTAATTGCTTTGATTATCTTATCAAGGTTTTAGTAACAATAATAAATAGCGATAGCTAGTACATTGCATATCAATTATGTTATTTCAACACGTTATGAAAGATAAAACAAATGCTGATTTTGAACATGCCAGCCGATAGACTGTGATGGCATCTCACACCGATCCGGCCTCAGCCTCAAAAAGATTCTTCAAGCAAACCTTAACAAAATCCAACTTGCTAAAAACATGGCTCATTAAGGTTAATGAAACGAATTATACACAAGTTGCATTCACTTTACGCAGAAAAACATGTCCACCAGAAAAAATTAACAACTGCCTACTCCCACAAGCTGATGATGCTAAATAGCTTGGCATGCATTTGGACCGATGACTGACTTGGACGAAGCATAATATTCACCAAAAGAAAAAAGTTAGGCCTTCAATTTAGCAAACTATATTAGCTTATTGGTCGCAAATCTAAATTAACATAGGACAACAAATTACTGTTGTATAAGGTCATTCTCAAACCTTTATGTACCTATGTTACAAACTTTGGGGAACCGCCAATAATTCTAACATTGGAATCCTCCAAAGATTTCAAAACAGAGTAATATGAGCCATCTTTAATGCACCATTCTACATACTCAATAGGGTCCTTCTACACGACGTCAAGCTGGAATCCATCAAGGACGTCATTTACCAATTCAGTGTTCGTTAGAGTAAAATAATAAGTTTGTTCTAGCAAACAGTCAAACTAGTCAGAAACCGTCAGCAAACAGTTGGTCAGTGAGAAAACATAATACAGTCACCAGTGCTATCCCCTCTACTCGCGCTGGTCCACTATTTGCTGATGGTTTCAAACCGTTTCAAACTGATGCTAGAACAAACCTATTAGGGGAGTGCAATTAGAACGAAAACATGCATTGTTTCGGAAAAATTTAAACAAGCTTATAGTTTTCTAAAACTTTTTTTGTTAGTTTATATACATGTTAAACTAAAAAGTTCTACTCGCAGATTTGGCCGCTAACTGTTTATTAATTGTTTAAACAATAACAGGCGTTTTGTATAAATAATTTGAAAAATATCGTTAAATTCATCATTTTACTTTGATCAAATATGTTTCTATTTTGTTTTTGATTATGCTGAATCCGAATATGGCATTGCAATTTGAAAATTCTTATACAGAAGCTCTTATACAGTTTGTCTGCGTAGCTAGGCACCACATGGAAAACTTTTTTATTATCAATTTTACGAAAAAAAGTTATTCTTCATAAATTGCATAGTCAAAAATTTAAAACTCAACCATCAGATATCAAATAAATTTTATCAATTTTATACGAGTTATGTCAAAAATATGAATTTCGTTGAAGAGTAAAGTACCTTTATATTCCAGAATATCAAAAAATGCTATTATGAAAACTTGTTTGAAATTAAAAA
This sequence comes from Diabrotica virgifera virgifera, assembly GCF_917563875.1. Lineage (NCBI taxonomy): Eukaryota > Metazoa > Arthropoda > Insecta > Coleoptera > Chrysomelidae > Diabrotica > Diabrotica virgifera. The sequence goes on from NC_065444.1 coordinate 92,652,240, forward strand.
CTATGTTTAAATATACCATTACACCATTCTAATCGAAAAAACAATTTTTCTCAAATTACGGATACTCATCATTATTTTATTACAATTATGATAGCTATTTTATTATCACTTTTACGAGAAAAAGTTATTCTTTATAAAATGCTCTATCTGGTCTAAGATCTAAGATACAACCATCAGATATCAAACTTTTTTAATTTTATACGAGGTATGTAAAAAATATGAAATTTTTCTTAAGAGTTAAGTGCCTTTATTACTCACAATATTTTAATTAGAAGGATGTAATTGAACACTAAAATAATTTTTTTAATTCCAAACAAGTTTTCTTTATAACAATTTTCGATATTGTGAAATGTAACGGTACTTTACTCTTGAGTGAAATTCATATCTTTTGACATACCTCGTATAAAATTAATTAAATTTTATATTTGATGATTGCATCTTAGATAATATATGATGCAGAGTATTTTATAAAGAATAACTTTTTTTCGTAAAACTGATAATAAAAAAGTTATAATATCAATAGGTTCAAAGTTACGCAGACATACTGTATAAGTATAAGAGCTAAAATTTTTTTGCTGATTATTTATTATTTTTGAAGCTTATTATTAAATGTATTTTAGGTAAGTTTTACAGAAAAAAAGTTTTGATCACTTTGTATAAACATTTTTTTAGCTGGTAATTTTCGGTTTTTTTATTACATTTTTGTTATCCTTCCAAATTTTCACAAAAAGAAATAGTCTATTTCATCTCTAAAGTAAAATAATTTAGTGCATTTTAAAGACTACATCCTAAGCTTTAAAAAGGCCTGTATAAAACTGTAATAGATTTGTTCAAACTTGAGTAATACCGTCTTAAATTGGTGGTAATTCTATGAAACTACAAAGATTTCAAAAATTACATTTTTTGAAACGTCATATAATTTGAATTAAATTTTTGAGATTTTTTAATGAAACATCATTTAGTAAGATGCTTGAGAGTTCAGAGGTAAGTTGTGCAAAATTGTGGGTTTTATAAGAAAAATTGTATAAGTTACACATTTTTAAATCATTTTTAACCAAAATTCAAGGTTCATTTTCCGCCCCCACCGTACTTATGCCCATATATTTTGTTTATTTTTATTATAACAGTAGGATAGCTTAATTCTTCTTCTTTCATGTTCAATTTGTAAAATTTCATTTCATCCATTAGTTAAAGAATAACATTAAAATAACTCAACCGTGCACTTCGCCGTACGCTAGTTTACAGTGTGCCAATGTTTGTGAGAAGGGTGACTATAGAGTTATAAATAAAATTAATATTATAGAAAATACAGATACAATTTTAAAAAATTCTTTATATAAGGTTTCTTTTGTAAAATTTTCTGAATTTTTCAATGGTCAAGTCAGTTTTTTTCTAAAATTTATATTTTCGGAGTTATTTAAAAAAGCATCTAATTTCGTAGTTCATTTGTTTAATAAAAAATGAAGCACACACGTCTCGAGAAGAACTTTTTGATATGTTGTTTATCAAACATTTCTTAATGAAATTACAAAAAGTTCTATCCTGTTTGATTTTTTCCGAAGTGAAAATCTATGCACTCCCCTATATAGTCAGTGCACCCTAACGTGTTGGCCAACCGTCTAAATGCGCCAGATGACAACGAAGTGCGTAGATTTAGACGCGTACACTGCGGACCTAATTGTATATAACCAGATAAATTTTAGCTTCCAAGGAAATATAAACATTATAAATGGGTAGGTACTCTCACTGTCAAAAAACACTAAATTTAAATTTAGCTAGTTTTTAAAGATCACTCACTCGAGGACGTGTCAGTCTTACTTTTGTCATAGTAAACGCTTATTTCCCTTCAGGCAGATTGCAGAATCAGTAGCGTACTGATAGATCAGTGGGCCCTGGTTCCAGTTAGAATACGGGCCCCTTCCCAATAAAAACACACATTGTATATCAAAAATTTTTAATAAATATTAAATATAAATCAACATATAAAAACTCAAGCTAATTTAAAACAGTAAAATAATATTAATCCTATCGTTTTTCATACTGACATGACTGATCACTTTACTCCATCCGTTTTTATACCTAAATAATGAAACTCAAAAAATTTCTTCATCTGAGGCCTGGATCCCGCGAACCAAATAAAAGTTTATTTACAGCAAGCTGAATGTTAAAACTTCGATATATGGGAACACTGGAACAGGGGAAGTTTTAATTGTGGAACGTGATTTTAATTGTGGAACTTGTCATCCTGACACATTTATGATTGTGAAAACTAGCAGGTTGTTTTTAAGTTTATTCAATAGCAAACTTTATAGAATATATGAAAAAATGTTTGTCCGACAAAAAATATATTACGCATTTTAATAAGTCCGACATGCAGAACATGTTAAATGGCAGGAATTATGTTAATGATAGATAGCAAGATAGCAGTCTGATTTTTGCATGAGAGTTTAACGAAAGGGTAACAAATCAATTGGAAGTTTTGTCCGACAAAATACATGGGACATTTTCGTAGTCTGTCGTTCGAAACCTGTAACCTGTTCCACAATTAAAATTTCCCCTGTTCCAGTGTTCCCGTACATCAAAGGTTGTCCGACTAGACACCGTTAAGCTATTAACAAATTTTCAGCTTGCTAATCATAAACTTTTTCTGGTTTGCGGGATCCAGGCCTGTCCAGTCATAATTAAAAACCTAAATATCGGAAATAGACCAGGGCTTATCTGTAAAAATATTAGCACATTTGGACGTTGAGAGGTGACTCAAGTTTTTTTGCAGAAATTGCTTGAAAATAAGTCAAATAATAATATTTAAGTTATCCTCCCTCTCAAAAAGGTCCGGAACATTGTTTAAATAATCAAAATGTCAAAAAATGAAGGAAAAATTCGATTTTTTTCTTCGTTTTTTGATTATAACGTATAAAGTATTCATTTTCGAGAAAAGTTGTACTAACATAAAAGTTGCGTAATTAAATTTTCTATAACATAGAAGTGGTTAACAATTTAAAAAATAGTCACCCTTGTTGCAAAATAGCAATAATTGCGAAAAAAACTTACAAAAACAAGTATTCGCATTTTACGTTTTTCAGCCATTTATGCTACACTTAAGACCTTCATATTTTACCCAGAAAAACTATGTGATACAGTAAAGTAATACTGTAAATTTCATTAAGATCGGTTCAACAGATTTTGCAAAATAACTTTTGCAATCCAGCTTTCGCAAAAAAAATTCATTTTTTCAAAATGTTACAGGACTGAAAATAAAGCAAGTAACAAGTTAAAATTTTTTTGCGTATAGAAGTGTACTGTACCTTTCATATGCAATTTTGCAAAATTAAAATCGATGAACTACCTCGGCGTCAGGAATTTTTTTAAATAAACATTCATTATTGGTGCTACGCGCAGGACAGCGGATAGTTTGCTCTTATTGGGCATTCCAATGACCTTTGATAATGATTGATACATTTAAATTTTTATTACATTTCGGTATAAATAAATATATTTGTTTATTGCAAAATAAAAACACATACTCTATCCTTTGAAATAACACTTTTATTAGCAAAAACTTTATTGTTTATATATTTTAACTTAGAGAATAAAAGTTTATTATTTTAAACATATGCAATTGTTTAAACAATATTTCACAAACAATAATAAAATTAGTTTGATTTTTGTGGAATTAAAATATTAAAATACAACAAAATATAGAGTAAGAAAATAATATATTAGATAAAGATTAGAAGAAATTTTGGTGGAAATCAACTTGTGTGAATCGAACACCGCTGTCCTGCGCGTAACACCAAAAATTAATGTTTATTTAAAAAAATTCCTGACGCCGTGGTAATTAATTGATTTTAATTTTGCAAATTGCAAATGAAAGGTACAGTACACTTCTATAAGTAAAAAAAAATTCAACTTGCTATCTGCTTTATTTTCAGTCCTGTAACATTTTGAAAAAATTAATTTTTTTTGCGAAAGCTGGATTGCAAAATTGATTTTGCAAAATCTATTGAACAGATCTGAATAAAATTTACAATATTGTTTTACTGTATCAGAAAGTTTTTCTGGGTGAAATATGAAGGTCCTAAGTACAGTATAAATGGTTGAAAAACGTAAAATGCAAATACTTGTTTTTGTATTGTTTTTTCGCAATTATTGCTATTTTGTAACAAGGGTGACTATTTTTAAAAATTGTTACCAATTCTATATTGTAGAAAATTTAATTACGCAACTTTTATGTCAGTAAAACTTTTCTCGGAAATGAATACTTTTACAGTTATAATCAAAAAACGAAAAAAAAAATCGAATTTTTCCTTAATTTTTTGACATTTTGATTATTTAAACAATGTTCCGGACCTTTTTGAGAGAGAGGATAACTCAAATATTATTATTGATTTATTTTCAAGCAATTCCTGCAAAAAAATTTGAGTCACCTCTCAACGTCCATCTCAAAACAGATGCGCCCTGGACTAAAAACAGCTTTTAAGAAATGAACATTAGATGCAATTTATATCAATAAAATAGATTCTACAATTGCACATAATATATATCATATACAGTGAGCACGTAAATGTTGGAATAAATTCATTTTCTCGAGAATGGACGATTTTGGAAAAAAATCACGAAACAGGTCAGTTTTTACTTTTAAATTGCGACATTTTGGCATATATATCGAACTAGTGACTTCACCCATCTGCGCGTGATGACGTCATCTACGATTTTTTTAAATGAGAAAAGGGGTCGTGTGATAGCCCATTTGAAAGGTAATTCAATTCTCTATTCAGTAATATAAACATTAACATATTTATTTATACAGGGTGACCAAACAAAATATTTTTAATTAAATTTATTGACATAAAAAGAAGAATGTGTGTAATTTATTTAACTCAAAATACATTTTACTCCTATCAGAAAACATGAAATATTGTTTATTTGACAAATAAATATTGTTTTTTTCTTAAATTCAGTATTAAAGCAGCCACCCACCTTCCTCTTGCCAGTTTTAACATTTAATTTAAGCGAAAAGCAATGATTATTTTTCAAACAAACATTTTTTTATGTTTTCTGAGAGTAGTAAAATGTATTTTAAATTAAATAAATTACTTGCATTCTTCTTTTTATGTCAGTAAATTTAATCCAAAAAAATTTTTTTTGGACACCCTGTATAGATAATTATGTTAATGGTTATATTACTGAATAGAGAATTGAATTACCTTTCAAATGAGTTATCACACGACCCCTATTCGTATTTAAAAAAACCATCGATGACGTCATCACGCCCAGATGGATGACGTCACTAGAATGATATATATGCCAAAAAGTTGTAATTTAAAAATAAAAATCGACCTGTTTCGGGATTTTTTACCAAAATCGTCCATTCTTGAGAAAATGAATTTATTCCAACCTTTACGTGCTCACTGTATATGATACATTTATAAATAAGTTAAATAATTAGAAACTAACAGAAGGGAGATAAAATACTTAAATAAAAAATACCAAAAATAAAACCTTGGATAACGGCGGGGTAGATATCTTCAATCAAACGACGAGATTTTCTTAAAAAGAAATTAACCTTCCGATGACCAACCTTTTTTTGGTACACGGATAACCAAGGGGTGGAAAATGACCCCAGGTCAAAAATGTCAAAAATGACAACAAAAAAATTAAGTTTTTTTTTATTTTTTTATTTTTTGTTATGGCATGGACTTTATGTCATTTAGCCAGTCACAACATGAGTATTAGTGTCATGTGTAGTGTGTATGTTGAGTAAGTGTCTTGTTACTTTGCAAAGTCGACGTCATTAGCGTAAAACTACTTGGAATTACACATAATAGACGGTATTTAACTAAACATCAACTTCAGAATATATTTTTTATTCGTAAAATATAGGGAATTTTTTTTATTTCAAAATATGAGATTATTGTCCTTTTCATGATCATTTTTCAGTGCGTAACAAATAATAGGAAAAAGGGTAAGTCCGTGATAATACACATTTATGACATTTATTCTAACATGACATTTTAGTTAAATCTGACAGTTGTCACATATTATTTTCAATTTGGAATAAAAACAAATCAAATGTGTTTCTTGCATTTATAAAATGGTATTTTCTTTGATTTGTATCAAATTTCTTATAAATTATACAGATTAAATTTGTAATATTATTATCTAATTAAAAAAAATTATTTTTTTATTATGGCGCCATCTATCGACAACTAGAATAACTAGAATAAATGTTATAAAAATGCCACCGACAAAATGTAATCACCGACGTGCCTTTTTTTCTGTCACATACAATTTAATGCGTTAAAAAGAAATCGAAAAACTGTGACGCACTGAAAGATGATCATGAGAAATACTGTATCTAGAATGATATTAAAGTCAAATAAAAAAATAATGAGTTAAAAATTGAAAATACTTTTGAATTTGTTAAAGAAAAACCTACGCTTGGGTCACAATTTCCCCCGCTTGGTCATCCGAAGGTTAATAAAGCAATTTTCGCCAACACTTAGTGATAGGCGCAAATTTCGGCTCCAATGTATTTTAAATGCATTATTTTTTTTTGAATCCTGAGAAAACTAATAGGTATTTTTTAAAAATTTAAACACAGAATGAAAGATTACGTTATTACCGAGGGCCGAAAGTCCCTGAAAACTTCTATAATCTTTATTTTAATAAGTTATAGCGGTGAAAATAAAAAGAGAAAATTGAGTGTGATTTTTAATTTCAAATATCCCATTCAAAAGGAACTTTTTATTTATTCTAAGGGACTTTCGGCCCTCGGTAATAAGCTGGCGGTATTAAGATAGCCGGTGGTCTCCAATAGACGCCGTACAGCGTGTATTGGGGACCACAGCCTTAGATCACGGTCTTATGTAGCTCTTAGATATTTCAAACTTTAACTGTACTGATTAAACTTACTAACTGCAGTGACTGCTTTCACACATGAAGGGCGAAAGTTTTGATACGTATCTGTAAGTTCGGTTGTCCTCATTTTGTCTATATTTAGAAATTTAATTTCAGTTGTTATATCAAGAATACAAAAAATCAGAAATACAAGAAATACAAGAAATACAAGAATATTGGAGATAATGGATGTAAAGCATACAATAATGGACGATATAAAAACAAAGCAACTAAGATGGTTTGGCCACGTACAACGTATGGAAGAAGACAGATTACCCAAGCAAGTGCTACGATGGGCACCAAAAGGACGGCGGAAGAGAGGAAGACCTAGGAAAAGCTGGATAGAAGGAATCCATAGGGAAATCGGAGAAAGAGGCTTGAACGAAGACATGTGCTACGATCGAGAGCAATGGCGATTGGGAATCGGAAGACGTCGTAGAACGTTATAAACCGATTATATATACATATATATAATTTCAGTTGTTTTATAAGAATTACCTAAAAGTAGGTAAAAACTGAAGAATGAAGGTGCTATAAATACGAACAAAAGGAGCATTGAGCGTCTAATTTATTGTCTTGGGATTCTTTTTATAACCCCCGTATAAACCTTACATTGAATATCTCAATTTCAAAATTTCTACAACTTTGTAGTTTACAACAACTAGTAGGTACAGTCGGTTATTCTCTAAACAAATTTTGAAACCAAGGCTTCGGCTTAAGCAGGTAAAAGGAGTACAGAACCTGACAAAAGCGTTCCCTATGTCTCTTAATAAATTTTGTTTTCAAGTTCTTTGATAAATAGGTATTATTCGTTTTTAGTTATAATTACCTGCACAGATATAAAACATTGTTAAGCAGTTACATTTCCTAGTGTGTACTTGTGTAGTTCAAAATGTCCCCATCAAATTATAAAAAAAAAGAAACAATCAGCGTATTAGAGAGGGCCCCTGCGGGGTCCGGGCCCTGGTTCCGCGGAACCCGCGGAACCATGCTCAGTACGCCACTGTGCAGAATCCATTAGGGGTTAAAAAATAATACACAAACGTATGATACACAAACAAATAATACAAATATACACAAAATAATCATAATTTTATGTCCCGACAGCACAATAATAACCCTCAAATTTCTCCAACTAAGTGCATTTCTATTACCTACAGGATCGAGGCCAATTAGGTCACCCGGTAGTTTCGAAAAACGTAACAATAATTTTTTTTATACCAACTTATTTTATTTATAAATACTTTCCTACTTTAAAAACATATTTTTCATAAGCAAACAATAATTCTCAATAAACTATCAATAAGAAAAATATAATAGTCCTGTTCCAGAGAAAGACGACGCATGGAGAATCAGGAGAAATAACGAGGTGAATGAACTGAATGTAGTAACCTTCATTATATTGTACGATATATGTATAAGTCAAAGACTGTCATGCCTGGGATATGTGCAGAGACAAGTTGATGCAAAAACAACAAAGAAAATATTACAAAGGAGCCGATTGAAAGGAGCGAAAAAAGAAAGGCCTAGAACGAGATGGATGGATGACGTGAAAGACGACCTTCAAACCATGAATATAAGACAATGGAGAAGAAAGGCACAAGAGAGATCTGAAGAGAAGGACATAGCCAGGTAGGCAAAGACCCATCCAGGGTATGGTGCTAAAAGAAGAAGAAGAAACTATCATTAAAATATTGTATTTTGCAATTTATACGATAGAGGTTCCGTAACATAGGTATTAAAAAACTGAGATGCTACGGATAAACAAAACAATCAAAATAATTAGTAAATAAAACTAGATAGCAAATGCTGCGTAGTGTTTGTACCAAATCTCGATGGCATCATACTTATTAGAGTTATTAATTCATGGAAAGAAAAGCTATTGAAAAAACTGTTCGATGATAACACAAGTTAATTGCTTTGGTTATCTTCGCAAGGTTTCAGTAACAATAATAAATACTGATTGCTAGTACATTGCATATCAACTATTTTATTTCAACAAGTTTTGAAACATTGTAAAAAATAAAACAAAAACTGATTTTGAACTTGCCAACCGGTAGTTTGTGATGATAGAGACTGATCTTAAGGTCAGCACCATGTAGATACGTATAGTGTTAAAACAAACAACATTTTAAGTGAAATATAGAATTGTATTAATAGTATTTGTCAAGATGGTATACGTTTTTATGTTGTTATTATGCGTTTTAAGTGTTGTTTCGGAAAAAATTACGTTTGTGGATGTTAAAATCACGCTAAGTTCTAAGAAGCAACAAGATCTAAGTGAGCAAATCGTAATAACAACGAAGAATCTTCCAAGTAGTATCAAGAATTATAATATAGACACCTACGATGCCATCAAAATTGAACATCAAGTTCTTCCCATTGTTTACGAAAACGCTTTTCAATATTTGAACACGTCGCACCTAGCCATAGTCGAGACTGATTTGAAGGAATTCGAGCCTGGTGCCTTTAACGATCTAAAGAAATTGGAAACTTTAACAGTAGGGGCCAACCTCCTGAAGTCTATTAGGAAAGGGATTTTTAATAACCTTCCGATTACGAAGTTGTATTTGGATGACAATAAAATAAAGGTTATTGAAGGTTAGTATTGTATTTCCTACATTTATTAGAGTAGAGCGTTTCGCACACTTAGCGACTATAGCACCTAGTCTTCCAACTGCATTGTGCATTGTGTGCAGAATAACTACAGGAAAAAAGTATACATTAGAAGAGTGAGTGGAGATGCATAATCTCATTTTAAAGTGCATAACATGCACTCAAAATGTCAAAATCAGGATATTAGGTGCAAGATTTTGTTATTTGATAGGGATTTTAGGGTCATTGAACACGAATGCGCAATCAGAACCGACCCACGATGCACCTGGTGTCTAGTGTTACTGCTAAGAGACGTCACCTGGACTTTCGACAGCATCATCAGGATCGGCCCCGGGTCGATCACCAGGTATCTAGGGTCACTGCTGAGGCACATCTTGTATATTTTCAAGGGATTTCGGCACTAAATTGATACAAAAATATTCCTCACGGGATTTTTAGGGTTGCAGAATAAGAATATGACATCAGTGGCCAGGGTGACTAATATGCATGCCATCTTTTGAAATTTAGAAGGATTTTGGTTTTCGGACATCGGTTTGAGATGGCGTATCGTGTTCAGCAACTCCAAAAAACCCCACGAGAAATATATTTGCATCAATTTATGTAGCAATGTAGCGTCGAAAGCTTCTAAATTCCAGAAGATGCGCCGTGTATATCAGTCACCCTGAGCACTAGATGCTTCGAGGTGCACTAGGTGCTTCGTTTTGATATCATATTCGTATTCAGAAACTCCAAAAACCCCCGAGTGATTTGTTTGTATCAATTTAGTACCAAAAACCCCCGAAACTGCAGAAGATGACTTTCTCAGCAGTGACCCTTTGCACCAGGTGCTCGGTATCGATGACGTATTCGGGTTCAGCGATACCAAAACCATCCGAGTAATCTGTTTGCGTCAGTTTAGTGCCGAATACACTCGAAACTCCAGATTACGTGCCTTAGCAGTCTAACATAGCAACTCTGAGCACCAGATGCTGTGAGGGTCGATTATGATTCCGTATTCGTGTTCAATGGCCCTAAAATCCCCATCGAATAACAAATCTGGCCCTAGATATCCTGATTTTGACACATTTATGAACTTTTGGACGCATTTTATGCATTTTAAAATGTAATTATGCATTTACACCCAATTTTGCATTGTAGACTTTTTTCTTGACGTCATCCTAAACACAATGCAAAAAGTTGTAAGTCTCGTGGTGCTGTATTTAAAATATGTTTATTTTTTCCTAATTCCCCGGTTTACAGGTTTTATTTAGAGAACTTACTACTTCAGAATTCATGCAGCTTAACATGTACTGACGGACTTTCTTGAAGTTTCCTCATAAATAAAATATGTTCAGAGTTCTAATTTTCTTCTTTAGGTGCCATCTTCTTCAATGAGGTTGGCAATTATTACTACTATCTTCATCATTGATGCTGCAGCTCTAAAGAGGTCAACAGAGCAATAGAGCAACAGTTATATCTACTATTGTTTCAAATTATTTAGCTAAAATATACACCATCTTTCTATGCTTTTTCTCTCTAGTATCTTTCCTCGTATAATGATCTGCGGCAATATATACCTCCCTCATCTCATGTAATGGTACGTATACTGCAATTTTCTTAAGTTACTTGTATTCAAAACCTCCTTCCTTTTATTCTTCGTTTCAAAATATTGTCGTTCGTTCGTAACCGTACGCACGTAGCTTTTTTTTAAGATCCTCCTGTAAGTTCACACATCAAACGCTTCTATTATGTTGCTAATGTCCTTTCAACTGTCCAAGCCTCCATTATGTACAATAACACCGAAAATAAATTAGCTTACTTTGGCATTACTTTGAGTCGCAGGCGCAGATAATTGCTACAAAGTACCTACTCTTTTTATATTATATATTAAATGTTGATCAGACTTTTCCTATTCTTCAATCCACGCATAGCATTTTTGGCCACTCCTATTCTCCTATATATTTCGGTTTTACAAGAGTCTGTATTACTATTGTATGATCCTATATGTATAATTAAAATCGTTTAGTCGAAAGGCACAAAATGTCGCCTGTCAAAATTTTCAATGTGTTTTAAATGTATTCATTTTTTTCGAATCCTGAGGAAACTAATAAGTATTTAAAAAAAAATAAACGCAGAATGAAGACTACGTTATTACCGAGGGCCGAAAGTCCCTTAGAATAAATAAAAAGTTTCTCTTGAATCAAATAATTGCACTTAAAAATCACACTAAATTTTCAGGGACTTTCGACCCTGAGTAATAATTCAATCTTGCATTCTGTGTTTAAAGTTTTCAAAAACTTGAAATGAATACATTTAAAACAGATTGAACATTTTGACAGTCGACATCTTGCGCCTATGTCCTTAACAACTATGTATTTCAAATTAGACCAAGTCTCAGGTTGTTTGCTGTGAGTTTGAATAATCGATCATGGTTTTTGTTTTTTGGTTTACTGATACAAACCTAATTTGTTCTGTTCTGTTGGTTTATTGACATTTTATCTTCGGATTCTTCTCATATATTTCCCATAGAAGTTGAAGAGGCTCTGAGATAGAATACTTCCTTGACGGACTCCCCTACACCGACTTTAAAATGATTGGACATACTGTTTTCTTATTCTGGTCTCATTATTTTCGTAAAGACTTTTCACTAAAGCTAATTTCTTAAATATTAATGTTCATATTTTATAGATTATCATAAAAATTTTGTATAAACTTAAATTAGGTCTATATATGTACATAGAATGGCATTTAAATTTACGGCGGAAGGAATAACTACTAAATCTGAACGTTTGCATAAGTGCGAAGTGCAGTTTTGAGAAGTGGCCGACCCTAGATCCTTTTTTCAAGCTGGAGATAAACCGTTTTTCTTCCTTGATCTCTTTAAGATCTCAATGAAGTGTCGATTTATAATATCGTTAAACCACAGTTCTCTATGAATTTTTTGTTGGCTATCATGAGATCCTTTCAATGAGATGTCATATTCCTGTTGACACTACCTCATTTTTTTTTCTTAAACCACTCTCGTAGATCAGTGACTGGCATTAGAGGTTCTTCTATCATTTGCGCTGTTATATTAGCATCCTTTTCAAGTCTATCCACTATTTAATTTCCATTAATGCCATAATGAGCCGTAATCCAATCCAAAGAAATTTGTTTACTTTACTCTTAAGCGACTGGACCGATTCTACTTTTTTTTTTGTAATCACTAATAATGATAATTTAGTTTGTATTGTTGTGTCATCCAAACTTTTGCTATCTGATAAATTATAGGATACAATGGATCCAAAAAAGGCATTACCCAGACATCAAAAGTGAAAGTTTTCCTCCAATACCAAATTGTTCTATATGGTCCACATATTGTTCTGTAAAAAGTTACACTATTTTGAGCGTCGGGTTTTGGGGGTAGCTGGGGGAGAAGTCGGTAAATTAGTAATCAATATTTCTAAAACTATGCGATTTAGCATGAACAATCTTTTATACAAAAATGTTCTACATTAAGTTTTAAATAAAAAAGGTCCTATGCATAATCCTTCTAAAACGAATGGTTCCAAAGTTACGGAGGTAGTATAGAATTGGCCCAAAAAAAGCTTAACCCCGTCATCCCAATAAAAATTTTCCTTTAATACCAAATTATTCTATATGGTCCACATATTGTTCAGTAAAATGTAATTTGAGCGTCGGTTTCGGGTGGAGGGGGAGGGGAGAAGTCGGTAAATTAGTAGTTTTTTTAAGTTTTTGGTCAATATTTCTAAACAAAGACAGTTTAGCGTGATATATATTCTATACAAAATTTTCTTCATTTTTGAAACGAAAAATGTTATATACATAATTGTTCTAAAATCAATGGTTACTGGAGTTACAGAGGATATAAAGCGGAGGTTTTATATATTTTTTACATTTTTTTAGCAAATTATAATATTATTACTGAGTAAGCTAATATTTTTAACAGAATTGCGTTTTCTAGTTATAATTTTCTATTTCAATGGTCGGTGGTATTTTACTGATAAGCTCTTGAAGAAACGTCAACCTCACCACCTTCTCGAGGCTTCTACTAGGCTAGGCCATATAAATCTCTCGTACGAAGAAACCCACTCTGAACTTTCTATGGACAATATCGCACTTACATCTTTCCAATAGTAAAATTTTTGTTTCAAATTTAATGTAGAATATTGTTCACGCTAAACCGCTTACGTTTAGAAATATTGACGAAAAACGTAAAAACTACTAATTTACCGACTTCTCCCCTCCCCCTCCACCCCGAAACCCGACGCTCAAAATGGTGTAACTTTTTACTGAACAACATGTGGATCATATAGATCAATTTGGTGTCGGAGGAAAACTTTTATTTTGGATGACGCATGACGGGGTTATGCCTTTTTTGGACCAATTATACTACGAAATCCGTAACTTTTGAACCGTTAGTTTTAGGAGGATTATTTATAGGACTTTTTTTGTTTAAAATTTAATGTAGGACATTATTGTATAAAACATTATTCACGCTAAACCACTTAGTTTTAGAAATATGGACGAAAGACTTAAAAAACTACTAATTTGCCGACTTCTACCCCCACCTCCCTCCTCCCAAACCCGACGCTTAAAATGGTGTAACTTTTCACTGCACAATATGTGGACTATATAGAACAATTTGGTGTTGAAGAATATCTTTCACTTAGGATGTCTGGATTTGGGTCTAGTTATACCATACTAGTAGTAAACTTACTCTTGTGATGGGTATTATTATACTTACCTGAAAAATTAAAAAATAATGGTTATTAGCTCAGCAGTAAATAGACATTCGAGTTGGAAGTTTAAATTATATGGGTCAATTTTTATTTAAAATGTGAAAGACGCATCCAATAGACTCATCAAATATCAATCTGTATAAATAAATTCATTTATATACGGTTATTCTACAATAGAACTATAATTCAGTTCACACTGTGTACAAATGGTTTTTATTGTTTTTTAAATTGTAAATTGTTAAAATTTAGCGTTGCTTTTTACACGAATACCAAGAACAACTCTTTTCCATTAATGTTGAATTTATCGTACATCTCCACTTTCAAAAATTTTTTTTGTAGGTGGTTCTTTTGATGGCATGCAACGATTAACACATATAGTACTAAGTATGAATAAAATAATAGTATTAGAAAAAGGTTTATTTAAAGATTTGGCCGAACTTGTCTCCATTAGACTGGATTTTAATAAAATAGAACGAATTGAAGAATTGGCGTTCCAAAACTTGCCGAATTTGCACCGTCTGGATTTAGACAATAATAAAATAAAAATACTTCAGGCATCTTCATTAGGTAAGAATATTTCTATATAGAACATCGGATTTGAATACGAAGTTCAACCACAATTTTGTCCCTTATACCTTTTTGATATAGATACTCAAAATTTCGTGAGATATGCAAAAAGAAAAAAAACCGGGTTCGCTTTTCCGCAACTTTTCCCAGATAAAATTTTTCGTGAGAACTAATAAATTTAATGTGGTCGGAAGGAAAAAATCACGGACACTAACCAATTAACATTACCTGTTTAGGTCATAATAATTTATTATCAGCCTTAAGATACCAGTAGCACTTGTGTCAAAATGTTTAAAAATATAATGAATACTCCTCTATCGATTCGTAAAATGTCTCGTCGCAGCACACGCGATTTTCTTTACAAAATAAAATTCAATTTTCACGCAGATTTTCATAATTTTCACATATGTTACTCTCCTATAGATGTACCAACTTGTTAAATACTACCCTAAAACTTACAACTAAAATTTTACAAGAATTAACGGATGAGAGGATAAGTTTAGCCGAAGAACAGCAGGGTTCTCGAACTGGAATATCACGTACCTACAGATAAAATATTCGTCTTAAAGCAAATTTCTGAGAAATCGCTAGAGTATAGGAGACCAGCATTTCTGTTTCTGATTGACTTGAAGAAAGCATTTGACAGAGTAAAACTTGCAGATGTAATCCATCTCCTGTATAATAGACAAGTTCTCCTAGATATTATAGAAACTATTGAAAACTTATACCAAAAAAAAAACAAAATGGAAGTGAGAACTTACAAAACCTAAAGGCATAGATAGTGGAATAACACGGGGGGCTTATTGAGCCCTATGCTCTTTTATTTAATCATGGATGTAATCATCCAAAGCGTCAACAAAATAAGAGGATACAGAATGGAAAAGAAAGAAGTAAAAATACTGTGTTGCGCAGAAGATGCGGAAGCCCAAGATGAAGATATTCTGCAAAAATTAATCCACAGATTTAATATAAGAGCAAAATAATTCAATATGACAATTTCATCTCAGAATTAAAAACTAAAACAATACTAATCATATGTAAAAACCAATCAGATGTAAAATAGAAATCGATGGCATCAGTGTTGAACAAGAAATGGAAATCAAATACCTTTAAATTAAACTTTCCAGCTACGGAAACCTGCAAAAAGAAGTAATAAATCAAGTACAAAGAGCAAATAGACTGACAGAATGACTTAATAATAATAGGTATATGGCGAAACTGAACATATTAATACTGAGATGGAGTCAAGAATTTATTTAAAAAGCCAGTGACCAATAATGACATACGCATCGGAAATAAGACCCGAGAAACCAACAACACTGGAATCTACTGGAGTCAGCAGAGACGAGAAAAATAACAGGAAATAATCTGAGAGAGAAATGAAGATAGAAGAAAATGTAACATACAGTGTATAAACGAATGGACTCTACATAGAAAAATGAATGGAGTAACCATATAAAGCAGAATGGGGAGGCCCTCGTGGTCAAAATAGCAAAAGATAAATCACCAATCGATAGAAGAAATATTGAGCAACCGCGCAAAAGAGTTATAACCTCTCATAGTATAACACTATTTACACGTTGCCGCCACAAAAATATATGTAACGACGAAATTCACCCTGTAGGAATAATGGAAAATAGAATTTGACAAGATGTTGATATGTCATATAAGAGGATGTAAACGTGTTACACAATTTGAAGAACATGTCCTCGGTTGCTCAGTATACGGAAGTGATATGGGGTGGTTCTTAACGGGATGTTATTAGTATTCCCTTATTAGCTTAGAAATAAAAAAAATAGAAAAATCAAATAAGAATATCAAATAAAAAGAAATAAAATATTGGGCTCCACTGGTTTCCTTGTGGGAACCATAAATATACAAAAATAGAAACGTAAAAGAAAAGATAGCTAAATCAAAAATTAAACAAAAACCTAGTCAATGCAAAATATATAAAATACTTATGGCTTGACTTACCTTATCTATGTCTTTACTCAGCCAAATCTTTGTTGTACTTACGAAACAAGAGAAAGGGAAAAGACAATAATAAATAATATTTTGCAATGAACCAAAAATTTTTATTGAAACAAAATAAAATAGAATTAAAAAGATCTGTGATCTCCTCCAAAAAGAAAATGAAAAGTTTACAAAAAAATACCTTCTAATAGTCCTATATCCTCTCTTGGTTGGTTTTAAGTCCAAGGCACAGTTCACTTCACTAAATGTCACTTTACAAAGGAATAGATACATTAAAAGTACATCAATGAATGGTTGTTTCCATAGTTTATAGAAAAATTCAGCATTTACTTTTTAAAACAAATCGGCACTGCTCGAAGAAAAATATTTAAGAACTCATTAGTCCTTTCGTATATTAAACGGGATCAAAAAATATTTAAGCAACTCCATGCATTAACTATGATGTCAGAAACTGCTAACACAAAAAAAATTCTAACAATCTTCTGAAAAATTCCGGGATAAATTCTGACTGCATTTAAGAACAATTATACCAATAGTGGTATGATAATATCGACATCCGCCTTACAGTAGCGAAAATGTCGGAGTTCACGATGTATGCCGGGCTGAGCTAAGCTACAAGAATTAGCCAGCCGGCCGAAGAAACTCAAATTTAACTACATCTTAATCTTCTTGACGGCTCATACTAGACTTCTCTACATCTCAAACGTAGCTCTTGACGACTCAAACGTAACTGAATTTTTCGATCTCTCAAACTCAATCCTCGGAAACCAAACGCCCCTTCCAAAATCATTTGATTTCCCCATCAATAATCCTACAACCAATTACAGACTTAAGGCACTCACTCAATCAAAATCTTTACCAATAGGAGAATGCAAAATACTCTCTGTGTTAAACCTTCTGGCGTAAAATAAAAACAGCTCATCCAATCACCAAAAGAATAAACAAAACCGATTCGAGCAGATACCACCACCCACTTTTTCCATGAAAAACCTGATTTAGCTGTCTCCACAACTAAGGCCCGTTCTCAGACGAATCAGCAAAAAAGACACTTGTTGATCAAACTTTGGAGCTCTTATCGCTACAACGGTATGCGCTACATGAACAAAAACCACAATATCATATTTCGGTCGCCAGAAACCGTTAGTGAAAGATTTATAGCTAAAGATCACTTTGGCGGTTTAAAATAACATAAACACGTTGAGAACTAAAAATTTATCTATTCACGAGAAACACAAGATTGATCCAATACTGTGAGAAACGAAAAATATTCAACATTTCCACGCAACAACTCAATACAATCTCTAGAAACGGATTTAGATACAGGGTGAAAAGATAGTATTGGGGATTAGAAAACGTTAATGATTTTTTACACCCGTTACAATAGAGGTATAAATGCACCAATCAAGTAGAATTTTGTTCATAAGGGATAACATCGTCGCGTCGCTTAACTTCTATATTAAAATACGACGGTCTAACATGTTAATTAAACGAATTGAAATAATCAGTTATAGTGTAACAAAATTTAAGGTAAAATACTTTTCTGTATTTCTGCGTAGGGGTAAAAAACTTTTTCAATTTTTCAATTATTTGTGTCACCGTGACAGCGCTTTTCAAGCACTCCAACTGCGGCTACCCTACAATTTAAATTGATTAATGATTTCTTTTTCAGTAAATCTCCCTACATTGACTGTGCTTCTCCTTCAAGTGAACGAATTGGAGAGTATTTCTTTGAAAAACCTTGACAGTTTAGTCGTGTTGTGGTTATACGAGAACAAATTGAAGACGTTGGATATGCATATGTTGAACGATTTAAAGAGTGTTAAAAAAATTAACGCCACGAACAATGAGATCGGAGTTTTGAATTGCAAATCTTCAACCGGTTTTAATGTTCAATTCTTTGATTTCTCTTATAACAAAATTAAAAATATCAGCGAGGACTGCTTCAATGGATCCAAAATTGAACGTAAGTTATATTCGAGATTTATGTTTGTTTGTTTACCGCTATTTTCATGATGGTGAATCTTTGAATACAATATAGGAGATAACAGGAAGATCCAACCTACTCAATCCCTGCTTCCCTATACACACACCAAACTTATATGGAATCTTCTGATATTTCTTATTATTTCGTGCGAATTTAAAAAACGAACACACGAAGTCAAACAATATTTTATTTTAAAGCAATTTAATCACAAATACATAACAATTAAATAAAACAATAAAGTATTAACTACTATATAGCAATATAATAAATATTGTTTCTTATATTTTTATTTCAATTATTATAATTGTTTAAAAGGTAGTAAACTTTGCATCTGGGGCTTTTCGTTGTTTTCCTCGTAATACGAGAGATGTCGCTGAATTGCGTCTCAGAGGTGGGTTCATTGCATTGCGATGGTTTGCCTTAAATTGGCAGAATTGTTTGTATTTCCTTCAGAGTTGAGACTTCTGAGCTTCACCGATGAGGCATAAGGATGCTGAAATAGCTATATGGAGATGGTGGTCCAACTCTGAATCAAATATAAACAAAACCTGCATTGATCTTTTTTATCTTTTTCATTTTTACTCAGTTTGAGTATTTAGAAACTGTCTTTCGGTCCTTTTCCTTGACGAAGGGAAGGTAAATGCGTGGCCTAAGCGTCCTCTATTTGCTTTCTCCTACTTTCGTCGTCTCTTGTGATTATATATTGTAAAATCCGGAGATATGGGATGCAGCCAGAAAGCAGTATATTAACGAAAATTCTTGGATTTAAAATATTGTTTATTATATTTTTATTTCAATTATTCTAATTGTTTAAAAGGTAGTAAACTTTGCATCTGGGGCTTTTCGTTGTTTTCCTCGTAATACGAGAGATGTCGCTGAATTGCTTCTCAGAGGTGAGTTCATTGCATTGCGATGGTGTGCCTTAAATTGGCAGAATTGTTTGTATTTCCTTCAGAGTTGAGACTTCTGAGCTTCACCGATGAGGCATAAGGATGCTGAAATAGCTATATGGAGATGGTGGTCCAACTCTGAATCAAATATAAACAAAACCTGCCTTGATTTTTTATCTTTTTCATTTTTACTCAGTTTGAGTATTTAGAAACTGTCTTTCGGTCCTTTTCCTTGACGAAAGGAAGGTAAATGCGTGGCCTAAGCGTCCTCTATTTGCTTTCTCCTACTTTCGTCGTCTCTTGTGATTATATATTGTAAAATCCGGAGATATGGGATGCAGCCAGAAAGCAGTTTATTAACGAAAAGTATTGGATTTAAAATATTGTTTATTATATTTTTATTCCAATTAATCTAATTGTTTAAATTGAAACTAGTTGTTTTTAAATCAATAGCATAGTTTTTATTTATTGATGTTTTTTTTGGTAGTCAGTGTTGCCACCTTTAGTCCGTATGCAAGGTTCAATTTGCGTGGACACGCTCCTAATCAAATTATCAACATTTTGTTTAGGTGTTTGCTCTATTCTTAAAGAGCAGCTTGTACTAGAGGTGCGGTGTTTTGTGGATTATCCGGACGAGCTCTAATTTTTAAATTAGCCATATCCCACAAATACTCTATAGCGTTAAGCTCGGGTGAACAAGCAGGCCACTCCAAAGAAGGGATATCTTCTGCTTCAATAAGTCTCTAGTCATTCTAAGGGTATGTGGCGGTCCATTATCATGAATGAAAATTAAATTTTCTCCTGTTGCACCTTTCCAGAGCCTAACTACAGGTTATTAACAAACCTGTAAGCAGTTAAAGTTGATTGGATGATAATTAAAGGAGTTTTTTTTACGGATCACAATGCCTCTCCAGAATATTACATTTTCCCTTTTATATATGTGAAGAGATCAAACAGTTTTGGTTCTTGCTTATCTTCCGCGATCTCTAAGTACACGATTTCGTGGGTAATCTGATTTTTTGGATAATCCAGAGTGATCCTGGCTTTTTCTGGAAATATCACATTTTGTCAATTCCCAATATTCCAGTTTTGGTGGTGAAGACACCAATTTAGACGATCAATATTGTGCTGCCTGGATAACTCGGGAATCCATAACTATCTCCTGCTGTATACTTCTTGGTATGAACTCTTCTTCTTACCGTTTCAACTGAAACAGTTACAACTGTAGCTTCCGAAAGCTGCCTTTGGAGCTGCAGGTAAGTAATGGTTGGGTGTCTTCCACCTGATTGGACAATTAAACGATCGTGGCGAGCCTTTATTACTTTTTGGCGACTTTCCCTTGCTTTATTTTTTAGGTTACCTAATTCCTGTTAACTAGCATAGGTTTTGGACAGAACGCCCTGCGTTACGCCTAGCTCTGCAACTGTGTCTCTCTGTGAATATTACTTGCTCCACAACACCAATAATCTTTCCCCTTTGTAATCCTATAACACCACATAAGGCATATTTTCGTTTTTGGACACAAAAGTTAGCTTATTTATTTTCGTTAAATTTGCAACTCAAGCAAATAATCTATACCGTACCGAGCTGTACTATCTGATTGTCTTATCGATTTGTTTATTTTCAATAATAGTTATTTATGTACCAAGTCAGTAAAGTGACTCTTTATCGAACGAGTCTAACATTACGAGCAGAGGGAGCGAAGCGAGGGAGTCGCGTAACAGACGAGTGCGATAAAGAGTATTTACTGACGTGGTGCATACAAAATTTTATCGCCAATTATTAAAAAGATTAACACTTCCTTACAATTTACGAATTTTTTAAATTTTAGACGAAATAAACATTTCGTCTGACAGTAACGACAGACAACTTTTTCATGATGGCTGGTTTCGAAGTTCAATCGATGTTTCAATGTAAAGTTTTGATTTATGCAAAATACTACAGAATTTCACGTTTTGGCATAAATTTAATTAATAGTAACGCAAATTTTATACAATATTTTTAATTATTAAAGTAAATAAATTTTAAATTCACTCAAATAAATAATCAATTACTGCCATCGATCACTTACATTCAATATCGGTTAATTTGATAAATAATCGCGGCAGGTAAAGTAAAATTCTTCTTTCAGTGCAATAAAGTGTTACTTTACTACCGCAAATGAGAGCAAATGAGTACAATAATGAATGACTTTAGTGAGGGTTGGCGATAGAAACCTTTATTCTTCGCAACAGTAACAAGTTTTTTCAAAAGAAATAAATATTGCTTTGAAAAACATGGTGATTCCATATAAGTTTGGTTGGGTGTATTTTTATTGACAGAAAATGTTCTTAAGCGGCGTTATAATGCAAAAAACTAATTTTTTTAATGCACTTATCTGTAATGCCTGTTCGCTAAACTTAGACACAACTGGCTAGTGATTTTAGTAGGTATTTTTTTTGTTTTTGGTAAATTTTCAGACCTGGATCTTTTCCATCTTGCATTTCCGTCGTATATCTGTACTTCTAGCTTTGTCCCATAGAGTCTTGACATCGAATTTTTCTAAGAGTTTTCATCTTTGTTATTTCTGTATTTCTTTCTGTCCTTTCTATGTTAGGTTGTGTCTGATGGTTGTTTTGTAAATTCTGCCTTTCGTTCTTTTTCCGATATTTTTATTTTCCATATTGTTTTATTTAGGCAACTTGCGGCTCCGTTTGCTCTATTCACTTGATTTTCCACTTCAGTTTTAAGCTTTACGTTGCTAAATAGTGCGATGCCTAAATATTTCAGCTACATCACCTTGTTCTATTCTATTTACTATCTGACCCTCCAGCTCTAATTTACATATTAGTGTATTTGCTGTTTAACCATGTATTTTGTCTGTTGTGGGGAGATTTACATGTTAAATTTTCTGGCGGTTATATTAAATTGGTGTAGCATACATTGTTAATCATCTTCACATTGAGAGATTAGTATTGCGTCGTCTACCTAGCAGATTATTTGCTGCTGCCTGGAGTAATGTCCGAGTAGATGGATAATCCGAACTGATAATATAAAGATAAAAACTCGCCAAAATTAATGCGTTGAAAACAAAGAAATTTACTAGACAGGGTTGCATCCTATCACCATTAATATACAACATATATTCTGAATACATTCTCAATATATAATGAAAGTACTAGACAAATGGGATGGAGGATTCCGTATATAGGAGGCTGAAACGTCAGTAACCTGCTAAAAGCATACAATTATACAAGCAGCGAATCAAGTCGAAATGATTTCCATCACCGAACGATAAAGCCAGATAAGCACAGAATTCGAAAGTCAGAACAACACCGCATTGGCGAATTTAGAAGTAGTAAACAGATTTGGTTTCCCTGATAATCAACAATGGCAATTGCTCCTCAGAAATCAAGCGTAGTCTATAAATGGCCTAAACCGCAACAGCTAAATTGATTAAAATATAGAAAAACCGAACAATATAAATGAATATTAAACTCAGGTTGGTTGATTCCTCTATGTTTCCCATTACTATATTGCAGCTATATATGCAACATGGACTCTCAAAAAAATCGGTAGTATTAAGATTGAAGCCTTCGAAATGTTGGTCTACAGAAGAAATATACGCGTATCCTGGACAGAACGCAGAACCAACCTGTCAATTCTGGAAGAACTTTATATACGTAAAAAAACGGCCTATTAAAAAAAAAGAATGTGTGTGTACTTTGTACGAACGTAAGAAGTTATACTTCTATTATATGATTTCTAAGTTATGAGGAATGAACAGAGATATGGCTTGTTGCAACTCATTCTTCAAGGCAAGGTATTTGGAAAGAGCGGACCAGGGAGAAGAAGAATATCTTGGCTTCAAAACCTGAGAAAATGGTTTAATACATCGACAACCGGACTATTCATAATAGCAGCAAGCAAAGTTAGGATAGCCATGCTGATCGCCAACATCCGGAACGGATAGGCACCTTAAGAAGAAGAATATGATTTCAACGAAATAAATATACTTTCAACAGGTTATTTGTATTTAAAGAATAAACTAATTTTTACTTACTACTTTCCAAAAATGTTTACTAAAACAATACTAAAAATAAAAAAAAAGTTAGATAACACACGGAATTGAACCAGGGACATCTCGATCTCCAGTCGAACGCGCTACCACCGAGCCAAACTCAATTTTTTTTGCCAGCAAACAAGATTTCTCATGTATACTGACAAATTCAATAGACCAAGTGAGTTTAAAATTTAAAGTAAATATACTTACTATTATTATAAAATATTTTATTCCCGGGGAAGACAAATTCCGTCCGACCGCGAATATAACTCCTCCGTCATTATACCAGGTAGAATGACAAATGAGGTGTCAAATGAAAGCTTATATTCTAAGGATGGTACTAAAGGTGAGATATTTGACCTAGGCTGTCTGTCCGTCCGACTGCGAATATAACTCCTCCGTCATTATACCAGGTAGAATGACAAATAAGGTGTCAAAGGTATTTGACCTAGGCTGTCTGTCCGTCTGTCCGTCCGACTGCGAATATAACTTCTCCGTCACTATACCATGTAGTATAACAATTAAGATGTCGAATGAAAGCTTATAATCCAAGGCTGGTACTAAATGTGCGAAATTTGACCTAGGACTTCCGGTTTTAGAAACGCGACCAGAAGTACTGTTTTAAAGTCACCGGAATAGTACACGTGATATATTATTCGACGCTACTTCGCAAGAAGAGAATAAATATATACTTCCGGTTTCATGACTGTCTGTTCATCTGTCTTTCCGTCTGCGAATACAACTCCTCCATTATTAATACAGATAGAATGACATATGAGGTGTCGAATGAAAGCTTATAACCCAAGAATGTATTAAAGACGAGAAATCTGACGTCAGACTTCCGGTTTTAGAGTTGCAACCGTATGAACTGTTCTAAAGTCACCGAAATAGTATAAGAGATATATCATACAACGTGCCTTAGCACGTCGAGAAAAAATGAGAAAAAAATGAGAAAAAATTTTGGTTTTGGTTTTTATATATTTTCCGCTTAAACAGTTTTAACGAAGCGTATTGAAAAGTTGAGTTTTAATCTTTAGTTCCTGTTTTGAAGTCATTTCTGTTTAAACAATGATGACCCAAAGTTTAGTCAAAATAACTCAAAATTAGTAAAATCGTATATCGATCGACGCAAAGTTAGACGAAGCGTTCAAATATCGACTTCTAGTTCTACTTTCGAGTACTTTGAGTGAAAACCTAGGACTTACGAAGTCCAATTACTTGTTTAGAATGTGACCACGCCCTGACAAGGGTTCGAAGGAATGAAGAGTAGAAGAGTGAATTTTGAAAGCTAGACAGTATTTTATTCAATTGATAATAATATATTTGTATTTGTACTTGAAACAGGATGCAGTGAATGTAGACTTGACTCGTTGTTACAGATGTAATCAAATATTTTTATGTTCATAATCCTTTAACTTATTGTTTTTGTACACACTGGCCAGAAGAAGAGTAGACCTGAGTATACTAACTTTGTATCCTTTATCGTCAAATTTTTTAACAAATCTCTTACGAATTTTATTATATTATAACTGAAAAATTATAGTTATATTATCACTGAAAAACAAGTGGCCACTATACAATACATAAAATTCGTAAGATTTGTTGAAAAATTGGACTATAAAGAGTGTAAAAATTCTCATAACCATCAAAACAAAACAATTAGAATATCTAGGACATGTAATGAGAAATCAAGAACGTTACGGCCTTCTCCAACTGATTCTCCAAGGGAAGGTAAATGGTAAAAGAGGACTGGGAAGAAGACGCATTTCCTGGCTTCAAAATTTACGAAAGTGGTATAACACGACTATCACTGAACTATTCCGAACTGCGGTAAACAAAGTCAAGATAGCCATGATGATCGCCAACATCCGGAACGGATAGGCACTTTAAGAAGAAGATAAAGGAAACAAAGAAAGTATGCTCACATCTATTCCTACTCCAGTCGGCCTGTAAATAGTAAAGGATTCGATAATCACAAGTATTGTTAAAGCAAAACAGTACTGAAATATGCAAACTTCTTCTTCCTCTTGATCATCATGGCAATCTTCATCTTATCTGCAGCAACGCGGAAAAGCTGCACAGATGTTGTATTGAACCAGCTTCTGAGATTCTTTAACCAGGATGTTCCTCTTCTTCCTGGACCTCGCTTTCCAAATATTTTTCCTTGCAGGATGGCTTGTAGGGGGCATATCTGGATTCATTTCGCATAATGTGTCCGACGTATTCCAACTTTCGAGATTTGATGGTGGTCAGTACCTTTCGGTTCTTCCCCATTCTTCTAAGGACCTCCTCATTTGTGACCAGATCAGTCCATGGGATTTTAAGAATTCTCCGATATAGCCACATCTCAAATGCTTCCAACTTTCGGCACATATCCTCGTTCAATGTCCATGATTCAACACCATAAAAAAGACAGAATACGTAACATCTCAACATTCTTACTTTTATACCAAGAGAAAGGTTGTGGCTCTTGAAAAACACGCCCATACAGTTGAAGATAGATCTAGCTTTTCTGATGCGCGCCCTTATCTCTTGATTGTTGGTCCATTCTTCATTTATTATGGTGCCGAGGTAGTTGTAGTGCCTCACTCTTTCTACAGGGGTTTGGTTGATATAGAGTTGACCTTCTGTTATCTTTTTCTTGCTGACGATGATAAGCTTTGTTTTTTATACGTTTATATTGAGTCCATATTGTTGACTATAATACGTGCTTTTGTTCATGAGGACTTGTAGGTCTTCTAGGTTGTACGCAAATATTATGGCGTCATCTGCATACCTGATGTTATTTAGCCGGTACTTGTTTAGAAGAATCTTTTTCAGTTTCGTGCAATGCTTCGATAAACATTCTTTCATAGTAAAGATTGAAAATTAGGGGGGACAAAATTCAGCCCTGCCTCACTCCACGAATGATTTTCACATATTCGGTTTGTTCACCGTCAACTTTGAGGTCTTCAGTCTGATTCCAGTAAAGGTTTCTAATTATTTTCAGATCCTGGTTGTTAATTCCTGCTTCTTTTAGTATTTGCATCATCTTGGCGTGTTGTACTCGATCAAACGCCTTCTCGTAATCAACCAGACATGCAATTCTTTCTCGTACCAACAGCATTTATGAACCCGAACTGGTTGGGCGAAATTTGGCTTTCACATAGCTTGTAAATTCTTGTATGGATTACCTTTAGGAACAATTTTAGGAGATGACTCATCAGGCTTATCGTACGGTATTCTTGGGGTATTCCCATCTCGGCTCACTATAATCCTTTAATCCTTTATGATACCTCAGGTACATTTTAAAAACCCCCAGGTCGGCTCGAAGATTAACAGGTAGGTATTGTATTGGTACCCCATTAGTAGGTATAATAATAATTTTATCTTGGAATTATAGATTAGGGAAAATAGACTGTTTGGTATCTGCTTCGCCACTGCTCATGTAGTCAAAAATTATTAATACAAAAGTTAATGAATACAACAATTATATTTAATGTTATCGCAACTTGAATATGTTAAAATATTATCAAATTATTATAATTTTTGATATTAGCTTTTATTTTTATTGGACTATGTATAAATATATATCTATTTAATAAAGATATTCTATAAATGTATTTTTTCCATTGAGATGTAATAGTTATTTTCCTAACAAGTGCAGAAAGTCATTCTTTTCCGCACGCGACTGCAGTTTGCCGAACGACGCGAAGCGGGAGTTCGGCAAGCAGTCGAGTGCGGAAAAGAGACTTTCTGCAAGAGTTAGGAACAATATTTTTTCTAAGAGTCTTTAAAAAATTACCAAATCTTAATCAATTAATTTAATTAATATGAAAATACGTACACAAATTAATTCTTTGACAAGGTTGTCAAAACCAAACTCTCAATATAATTACTATAATTAGTTAGCATGACGACGATCTTGGTTTCCATGACGATGATTCAAAACGACTGTTATTGTATACCGATTTGACTTTCGAATATTATGTCAAAATAATTTTATTTCATCGAATTGTCGCGTTAATTTCATTAAAACAGGAACACAATAAGATATATTTGAAATAAATTAGTAAATAATATCTAAATATTAGTTTATTGCATGTATTATAATTACTTTAAGGCCATATTAACATATATCTAAATTAACAAGCATGCGGAAAAGTAAAAAACGCGTGCGGAAAAGTAACACGCGTGCGGAAAAGTAACACGCGTGCTGAAAAGTGAAACTTTCTAAACTAAAATGTGTGCGCGAAAGTAGATATTTTTGCACGGTCGTAGAAAAATTTATTTGATAGTAACAATTAATATCCCATGAGCCGAGCTGGGTATATTTTATATCGGGCAGTTTTAATCTTTGCGCCGACTTGGGACATTTTTAAAAGACCTACCTGTTTCTTGGGCCGAGATAGGCACTGCCCGTATTCTTCGTATATGCAAACTATGTTTCCTATATTAAGTTCAAAGATACACCATCCTATAAAGACAGACGGGTCATTAATTTAATATGTAATAAGACATTAACGTTATTTTTATTTCTAGATTTAAAACTAAGCAACAACAAAATACAAAACATTCCTGCAGAGTCATTCCGTTCAGCTAATATCAAAGAACTCCATCTTCAAAACAACCTGATAACCGAAATCAAAAAGGGGACATTTGCAAACCTCCACATGAGCCAACTGCTTCTCGAAAATAACCAGATAGTTGACATTGAAGCGGGGGCTTTCGAGAATTCGACGTTTCAATCCATAAACCTGGACGGGAATAAACTCAGATCAATCAGACACGGCGTATTCGATAACACCAAAGTGGCGTTCATTTCGATATTGAGAAATGACGGGATTAACGAAAGAGCATTCAACAACGTGTCGAACCTTTGGGATTCCAAAAGTGGCACGAACAAATTAGAGTTTCGAAGGACTACCGATAAAGTATTGGCGGATGAGCCGTTTTGAACAAAAACCGCATTTTGTATAGCAAATACATCTTTGTTTGGAAATTGTTGTTTTCTGTTTGTGTTCTATTGTAAATATAAAGCTTAAGTAAGATAATATTTTAGCGTTTTTAATGTATACGTTTTTTTAGCACACAGAGGTTCATCAGTGCAGATGTTACATGATCAACAAAAGTAAACTGGATTTATACAGGAAGTTTCCAGAGTAATGAAATATATTTCATCCTTACCTATAATAAAAAAACAAAGTTGATCTAAACATATTTGGTAAATTTGTTCCATTCTTCCAGTACTTTATTTTATAATTTTATTATGCCGGGTTCCACCAACAAATCTTAAGCACCAGCGTAGCCCAGCTCAGATTATAGATAGGGCCGCTTTAAGTCTTACTTACTTTGCACCATAATTTTCGATTCTTACTGATCCAATCCAATTGGCATCGTGGCAATTCATTGTGATAAGCTAAAAATTGATCTAAGACTCAATGGTGTAACTCGTATGTTTCGTAAGCTGAGCTGTTAGATATTCCGTTATTGCATATACTGTCCTTTTAGGACAATATTTATCTATGCTGTTTATAGCGTTTTACATCCCTCCGGTGCTGTCTCAACGTCTATTGGTCCAGTCCAGTCTGGTGATCCAGAAGATCACGAGGAAGATCCCCAACAAGATGGATCGATTAAATTACAGGAATATGCAAAAGACCTATGCATGAGTTAAAAGAAATGACCAGAGACAGAGATCTTTGGAGACGGACAATACACAACATCACGTCGACCACTACACTCCCTCCGGGGGGTCAGGATTGAAGAGAGAGAGGTCCAGTCTTCTTGTAGATCTTCATCGGACATTGAGTTTTGGACTCCATCCAGATGTGTTGTATTTGGTCTTTCCCTTTTTTTTTAGCTCAGATGGTTGTCAATCTAATCTTAATTTCGATAGGCGATGGCAAGCCATTCTCTGTACATTGTGTACATGTCCGTAGCAAATAAGTTACTGTGACAACCAGAATACACGAGATATCAAGATACACAGAGGAGACCACCAGAGTTGCTTGCTGTCCTCACTACTTTTCAATGTCCACATTAATGCAATATTGAAGCGCTTTCAGATTTAGTAGAAGAAATATCTATCGATTGAAATGTTTTGAATTTGATAACTTATGTTTTGCAGGCGATGCAGTAATAATGACGGATAATAACAATGATTTACAGAACGTGATGCAACGCCTTAATGAATGCCGTTGTGAATATAGACTGAAGGTGAGTTTGACGAAAAAGTCCAAGTAATGAAGCTTGAAATAGGACAAAACCTCGCAATTTTTACAGAATGGATCAATTTGCTTGAAAATTTGAGAGTAAGTAGTGGATAGTCCAAGGATCAAAATCTATATGATGACGAAAGGCTCTTTTACCATGGGGGTGGTTACCACCCCATCTCGTGGGTGGAAATTTGTATTATACTTTGACCCCAAAAGTTGGTAAAAACATTCATTCTAAGCAAAAAACGTTCTATACATTTTATTGATAAAATTAACAGTTTTCGATTTATTCGCTATTGAAAATGTTAGTTTTATATCTAAAAAATCAATGTTTTTAATAAGTTTTCTGCTAATAACTCCAAAAGTTTTCTTTTATGAAAACAACTTTACTTAACAAAAATGTACCTTTTGAAAAAATAAACAAAACGGTTTTTTTTTAATTTTCTATAAGACCAACAGTAAGCGAGTTATACTTTATTATATGTGAGCTCTTCTTCTTCAAATGCTAAATATCGTAGTTTCAAAGTCAAAACACGGGAAACTATGCATTTTTCGAGGATAACTTGTTCAAACTAATTTAAAGTATTTAAAAATATGTATCTCCAGAAATTAAAAAAGTCTCTAGCTCAAAAATGAAATGACTTAAAATGAAAAAAAGTCAGTCCCTATTTTTTTCATCGAAAAAGTGATCGGAAGCAACCCCCTAATCACCACCCTAATAAAAATTATTCATTGACCTTATTTGGCCTTCTTTAGTTATATATTATTAATAGGTTCTAGAAGTTTGACCGGCTTAGAATGATTAGTTTTTAAAAAAATGTAGTTAAAAGCGAATATCGAATTTTTGTATTTTGGTAAATAATACCATTTTCTTCAGAATAGAAAGATTAGCATCAGAGATACGAAAAAATATTTAAATATGAAATTGTAGGTTATTAAATTCCCAAGAAATTGGTTTGAAAAAACTTTTCTAAGGCAAAAATTTAGTGAATCGTAAATGAGTATATATCGAAAAACATTGATTTTTTCGATATAAAACTAACACTTTCGATAGCGAATAAATCGAAAACTATTAATTTTGTCAAAAAAATATATAGAACATTTTTTGCTTAGAATGACTGTTTTTATCAACTTTTGTGGTCAAAATATAATAAAAAATTTCCACCCCCGAGATGGGGTGGCAACCGCCCCCGAGATGGGGTGGCAACCACCCCCACTTTTGGAAAAAATGGCATTTTCTTCAAAATAGAAAGATTAATTCCCAAGAAACTGATTTGCAAAAATTTTTTCTACGGCAAAAATTGAGTGAGCTATTCACAATTAAAACTTGTTGTAACATGCAAAAACCACCTTTACCAACCCTTTCAAAGTCAGCTCTTTTTGCTACTGAGGATTTCAAAAAGATTTATTATTAATAGGCTTATAGATCTTCTAAAATCCTACAAAATTATATTTTAACAAAGTTCCTAAGATAAAAAATAAAAAAGTTACTGTTAAAAATTAATATATTTTTTTGAAAAAAAAAAAGGAGAAATCCAATTGGAAGCATAATAATGTAAGTTAGCGGTATTTATAGTCATTGGCTTTATTTATTCTTCTTTATTTATATTTAATAGATTCTAGAAGCTTCACTTGCTTAGACTGATTAGTTTTAAAAAAATTGAAGTTAAAAGCAAATAACGAATTTTTGTAGTTTGGTAAAAAATACCATTTTCTTCAGAATAGAAAGATTAGCATCAGAGATACGAAAAAATGTTTAAATATGAAATTGTGGGTTATCTAATTATCAAGAATTTGGTTGGAAAAAAATTTTTCTAAGGCAAAAATTGAGTGAATCGTAAATGAGTATATATCGAAAAACATTGATTTTTTCGATATAAAACTAACATTTTCGATAGCGACTAAATCGAAAACTATTAATTTTATCAAAAAAATGTATAGAACATTTTTTGCTTAGAATGACTGTTTTTATCAACTTTTGTGGTCAAAATATAATAAAAAATTTCCACCTCCGAGATGGGGTGGCAACCACCCCCATGGTAAAAGCGTCTTTCGGCTTCATATAGATTTTGATCATGGACTATCCACTACTTATTCTCAAATGTTCCAGCAAATCGATCCATTCTGTAAAAATTGCGAGGTGAAAAGCTTCGGTTCCTGGACTAAAAACTAAATGCATAATAATGACTTAATCAGCAGATGCGAACATGCAACTAATTATTGAAGATACTGCAATTGAGAATGTGGATTATCTACAAATACTTAGGAACATGAATAACATGAAATTTAGGCCAATCCGAAGAAACTAAGACACGTATATAAAAACGAAAACTTGAGTACCTACCTAGGACATGATTATGGTCTTAAAATAATCCAGACGTAGTATGTCTCTTGCCTTTAACGTCTATCCCTTAACTCGATAAAACAGTGTAGATAGTACCTAGTAGTAGTAGCATTTAATAACAAGCCTTGAGTAATCAGATCAGGTTGTCCCTCGATCGACCTGTGTTTCGACGAGTGCATTCCTCCAGTTATCTTCAATAGGGATGTGGAGTGGTTGGAAGCAATGGTTTCTTTGGTGGCATACAATTAATTGCAGCTGAAGAGATTGAGTCAATTTTGTCATAATTTTTACAAGTGTTTAGTATTATTAGATTATTATTTTCACCCATTTTGGAAACATCCGTTTGTGAAAACCTTGAATTATCCATGTCTATCTGTCCCAGATACTTTGTAAACACAACTCCTCTGTTATTAGACCAGATAAAATGACCAGATAGAATGACAAAATGAGGTATCGAATGAAAGCTTATAACTAAAGGATGCTATTAAAGGTGAGAAATTTGACATAGTACTTCCGATTTTAGAGTTGCAACTGGAAGGTATTATTTTAAAGTCGCCGAAATGTTACAAGCGAAATATTACTCGACGCACCTATGCAAGATGAGAATAAATACACCTATACATTTAAGTCCCTAAATCTTTACCCGTCATCATTTAAAGCATACGAAATAAGTCGATGATAAATCGGAAATTGAAATTTACTAAACGCAACAGCAAGTCACTTACTGTCACTTGGTGTTGCGTTTAGTAAATTTCAATATCTGACTTATCATCGACTTATTTCGTATGCTTTAAATGATGACGCACGAGTAAGGATTCAGGGATTCAACTGTACTTCCAGCATTCCATACAATTTCCAGTGTTCCATGCAATAGTATATGTGATATGTTATCACGTAATGAAAATTCGAGCTCTACTATTTAGTTCCGGTTTTCATGTCATTCCTGATTGAAAAGTTGTGACCGGAAGTTTGGCAAAAATGATCCAAAATTAATGAAATCATATAACAATCGACGCAAAGTTACACGACGAGTTATTCAGATATCGACTTCCGTTTCTACTTCCGATCACGTTGGGTTAAAACCTAGGTCTCACGAAACGCATTGCTTTTTTGATATTTAGATTTTTTTGTATATATTTTAACAAAAATACTAAAATTAGCAATGCTTTAATTTACTTCAATTCATAATTCGGAAAAAGTCTATTGGTTAATTAGACTTTAAATCACCCATAGGTCTGGATCCCGCGTATGAAAAAAAAGTTGATTAATAGCAAGCTGAAATTTTGTTAATAGCTTAAGGGTGTCTAGTCGGACAAACTTTAATATATGGGAACACTGGAACAGGGATGTTTTAATTGTGGAACGGGTTAAAATTTGGAACGGTCAGACCACGAAAACGGCACATGTATTTTGTCCGACAGAACAGACTTAAACTCTCCGAACAGAGATTAAACTCTCATGCAAAAATCAGACTGCTATTTATCACCAAATGGGCGTTTTGATGAGTGGAACATGTAGAATATGTCAAATGACAGGAATTACGACAGGTGATAAATAGCAGTCTGATTTTTGCATGAGAGTTTAATCTCTGTTCGGAGAGTTTAAGTCTATTCTGTCGGACAAAATAAATGTGCCGTTTTCGTGGTCTGACCGTTCCAAATTTTTAACCTGTTCCACAATTAAAACTGCCCCTGTTCCAGTGTTCCCATATATCAAAGTTTGTCCGACTAGACACCCTTAAGCTATTAACAAATTTTCAGCTTGCTATTAATCAACTTTTTTTTCATACGCGGGATCCAGACCTACCAATGCTGTGTAGACTACAATTTTCTATTATCCTTTGAATTTATTTTCCCGTAGTTGCGACACAACCAGTAATACTGGAAAAACAGACATCGATCAGTAATGTATTGGCTCGTATAGAATATGTTTTTGTACTTTTTATCGTTTTAGCTTTGTTTCAGATTCTGCTTTTAAGGTAATTGGTAAATAAAACGGTCGGAAATAAATTTGGGAGGTAACTTGTTTGTTATTTTTAAAGAGAATTTAATGTTGTTAGAAGATTAGTGTGTCTTCCGAACAGTAAGGTTGGTTTTGTTACACGCGCTTAATTACTTTTTGCTCGAATTTAGGCAGGTAGATATTTTATTTTGGTTTGTTATTTCATAAACCCATAGTTAAGGTAAGTACAAGTTTTTTAATATTATAATGAGTAACTCTTCCGACGGGGGTACTCCCCCGTCTGGAAAAGACCCACCAGATGAGAAAGATATACAAGGCGAAATGGAAATTGATAATAAAATATATAATTTAGACAACAAATATATTTCGACAGACATCGGACCGTACTATGTTATCGTTGAACCGGTTGATCAAAAAAGTCATTTATCGGCTGTTAAAGTTGGGCACTATTTAT
The DNA here is from genome assembly GCF_917563875.1 of Diabrotica virgifera virgifera. Classification (NCBI taxonomy): domain Eukaryota; kingdom Metazoa; phylum Arthropoda; class Insecta; order Coleoptera; family Chrysomelidae; genus Diabrotica; species Diabrotica virgifera. Next base: position 92,686,891 of record NC_065444.1, read on the forward strand.
TTAAAAATACTACTTTTAACACACATGTTATTGACATAAAATTAGTAGGGAGAAATAAAGTAAAAATTATTTTTAAATCTTATAATATTGCTAATGCCATTATAGGACATAAATTAATAAAAGATAACAATTTGATCGCGTATATACCTATTTTTTTCAACCATAAAAAGGCAATTATCAGACAAATTGACACATTTTTGTCCGAAAAGTATATAATGGAGAATATCGAAAGTGAACATAAAGTTGTAGATGTAAAAAGAATGAAACGTAGGATAGTTGATTCTGATAATGAGACACAGTTTGTCCCTAGACAAATGATCGTCTTGACGTTTTTAGGAAATAGTTTGCCAAAATTTGTTAAAATTGATTTGGTGAGATTTGCTGTAGAGCCCTACATATATCCTGTAGTTCAGTGTTTCAGGTGCCTTCGATATGGCCACACAGCCAAATACTGTAAAAGCACTACAACTAAATGTAAAAAATGTGGTCAAACCCACGATGAAAATGATGATACCGATTGCACTTCTGACACTTACTGCATATACTGTGAAAAGCATGACCATCAGTCCGTATCAAAAATTTGCCCGAAATACCAGGAACAATTAAAAATTAAAAAGATCATGTCTGAAAAAAATGTATCATTTAAAGAAGCTGAAGTTATTGTAAGAAATCCGTCTTACGCTAAAATAGTAACACATAATAATTTCGATATTTTAAATAATTTAAACAATTTCCCTGAGCTGAATGGTAATATTGACACGAACAATTCCCCCTCCACTAGTAATAAAAATTGGGTACCACGTCCACATTACCAACAGCCGAAAAAGCGCAAAGTAAGTTCGCCCCTTTCAGTTAATAAACCCCCTTCATTTAAACTTAAAAATACCGCTTCAAATCCTATCATTCCTAATCCACATAGAGAAGCTTTCCATTCATACAAAGAAAAATTAGAATCACAGATACTGCAGAAACTTCCTTCTATTTTTGAAAATATGCTTAAAAAATTTAATTTGGTAAACCCAGATCCACTAGTTATCCAGGAAACACAAACAGAACTCAGAACAATCTTAGATACGATACAATACAATGATAGTGATAGTGACGAAAGTTGTTATTAAGTAGATGATAAATATATTGCAATGGAACTGTAACTCCATTACTAAAAACAAAGCTAATCTTATTAATTTTCTAAACGATCACGCTGTTAAATTTGATTTAATTATGCTTAACGAAACTTGGTTATCTAAAAAGAAAATATTTCATTTACCAACGTACAATATATTACATGTAGATCGAACTGATGGATTCGGAGGCACTGCCATACTTATTAAAGATTCCCTATGCTATCATGAAATTTCAATTCGTAAAAACTTTAATTCCAAAATAGAAGTATGTGCAGCATATATCGATGACCTTAAGATATCCTTAGCCTCCATTTATAAAGCTCCCAACATAAAAGCAACTAAGACTGACTGGAATAATCTTTTTTCACAACTACAGGGTGATGTCATTATATGCGGTGATTTTAACTGTCATCACAGTCTCTGGGGCTCTACAATAGATAACTCACAAGGAAATCGACTTGTAGAAGCTATAGAAGAAACTAACCTAATTATTTTAAACGACGGACGACCTACTAAGATAGTCAGACCTAACGAAAGACCTTCTGCCATAGATCTTACCTTTGTCTCACCTAGCCTTTTAAGTTTATCTGAATGGAATCCTCTGAATGATACACTTGGCTCAGATCATCTCCCTATCCATATTACTATATCTCGGGAATATATCCCCACTAACAAAACACCCTCTAGAAAATGGATTGAGTCTTCAGCTGACTGGACGCTTTTTCAAAACCTAATTGAAACACAAATCTATAACAATAATAGTAATAATAACTCCTTTGATTTTTTTATGAAAGTAATAAATGATGCAGCTTCTAAGTCAATGAAATCTCGTTCAGGTAACAGTAAAAAACCTCCAAATCCTATTTGGTGGGATAATGAATGCACTTTAATTGTTAATGATAGAAAAGACGCATACCATGAATATAAAATGACCACGAATTATGAAAATTACCTCAAGTTTAAGCATATTCAGGCCAAAGCTAAATTACTTTTTAAACAAAAGCAACAACTATGCTGGAAAAATTTTATTAACAAATTAAATAAAAATACCCCAATATCAAAAATTTGGAGTTTTATAAAAAAAAATATCGAACAAAAACTCAACTTTTAAAAAACATCCTGTATCTGAAGAACTAATAAACCAAATTTTTGATATTGTAGCACCTAGTTTTGTGCCAAATATGCTTGAAGGTCCGAACGAGAAAATTGGCAGCCACTACATGGATGCACCTTTTGATATAACAGAACTTGAAGCTTCAAGTAAGACCTCTAGATGTACTGCTCCGGGTAATGATTATGTTACATATGACATTATTAAAAATCTTCCCCAAGTTGCTAAAAATTTTATACTAAATATATACAATGATTGGTGGGTGAATTCAAACTATGTTGAGCATCTCAAACAAATTACCATTTGTTTAATTTTAAAACCTACTAAAGATAGAAATATGCCTTCCTCTTATCGCCCTATATCTTTAATGTCATGTATAACTAAAACGTTCGAAAGAATGATAAAAACAAGACTGGAGTGGTACATGGAGTATAACAATATCTTACCTAATACTCAATACGGTTTTAGAAGGGGATATGGTACTTTGGATGCAGTAACTCATTTAGTAAATGACATCCAGATTGCCTTTTCTGGCAACAAGTATCTAGCTTGTTTATTCCTAGATATAAAAGGGGCTTACGACTCTGTAAATATAAATATACTTAAACAGAAAATGGTTAAGATTGGTCTTAGCGAAACGACTGCTCTAAATATATTGCAACTATATTTTTCTAGACATGTCTATATTAGAGACCATAGAAATGTGTTACATGGTCCAAGGGTTGTTTATCATGGGTTGCCACAGGGATCCGTACTTAGTCCTATACTCTTTAATATATATTCTGCCAATATTCATTTACTATTTCATAATTCCGTAAATTGCATACAATATGCAGATGATATCTGTATATACACCATCCAAAATAGTTATGAAGCATGCACTGAGGCTCTTGATAATATTATGCATAAGGTAAGTACATGGACAGAAGAAACTGGTATGACCCTTTCAACAGAAAAATGCTCTATTATGTTTTTTACCAGGCATAGACTACGTGCACCAGAGAGATTAACTCTGCGTGGGCGTACCTTGTCGGTAGTTAAAGAGTTTAAGTATTTAGGTATCATTGTTGACACCAAGTTACTATGGTCGAGTCACATACGTCACTTAATAAACAAATGTGAGAAAGGCTATAATTTGCTTAGGTGTGTAACAAATCGAAGTTGGGGCGCAGCTACTGGTATAGCTTTATTGTTTTATAGAGCCTATGTGCGGTCTATCATTGACTATGGATGTTGTTTATACGGATCTGCTTGTAACACCAATCTAAACAAAATAAACAGAGTTCAATATAAATGTCTTAGAACTTGCATAGGTGGAATGATATCATCACCGGTGAAAGCAATACTGGCAGAATGTAATGAATTGCCTTTGGATTTGCGTCGGCAGCTATTATCACAAAAATATCTTTTAAAACTAAAATCCTTAGAGTCAAACATGATCAACAAATTAAGTGATATTGCAAAAGAAGATTTAACAAACCGCTTTTGGAAAATAAAGAATTCTCCTCCACTGGCAGAAGCTTTCGTTGAGACCAATGCTGATCACATTTCCTTTGGTAAAAATAAAACATTGTTTATGTATACCATACCCTATAGATCACTAATAAAACCACACAGAGTCATAATACCCAATTATACAGAATACCATCATATAAATCACACCCTTCTAAAATCCATATTAGGTGGATTAGTCAATAAGCCATTTATATATACAGATGGATCAAAAACAAAACACGGAGTTGGTTGTGGAGTTTTTATCCAAAATACAAAACAATCATTTATGTTTAAATTACCATCAATATGTAGCATATATACTGCTGAACTTATAGCAATTTGGAAGGGCATTACTTGGTTAACATCAAATAATTTACGAGATGGAGTAATACTAACTGATTCTAAGTCTGCATTGGAGTCAATAAAAAGCATAAAATTTGAAAGAATGAAATGTCCTATATTATGCAATTTAAAAAATTTGATAGCAGATTTAAATATAACATTTGTATGGGTCAAAGGTCATACAGGTATACTAGGTAATGAAAAAGCTGATAGTTTGGCTAAGGAAGCAGTACTTAACGGAGTTCTTTGTAATATTTATACATTACCAGACGTCTTTCATTTGATAAAAAATAAAATAAGATTAAAATGGGAACGACAGTGGGAAAATACTGTAGAAAACTCACAAAATACCTACTTTAAAATACATCCTACCCTACCATCCCCACCTCTATATATTTTCAACTACCCTACTTCAAAATTCTTTTCGGCAAGTGTTTTTCGACTTAAAACAAATCATGGGCGATTTCCATCGCACCTTGCTAAGCTGGGCATTATACAGTCCTCGGCCTGTAGTTGTGATCAGAACTCTTACGGAGATCTAAATCATATATTTTTCGGTTGCAAAAAACATTTAAAAAAATCCAATGATTTAATTCGTACACTTATTGAAATGAAATATTTTCTTCCATTAAATCTCACACACATTTTGTTAGCTGCCAATAAAAACACCTTGGAACTTTTAGTAAATTTTATTAAAGAAAATAAAATACAAATTTAAAACGGCATAACCCACATCTCTGTAGTTATACTATAAGAAAATTCCTTTTACAACTTTCTGTGGCAAATGGACTTGATTCCATGCCATTATCTTTCCACACACACACACACACACACACACACAATGTTGTTAGAATATCAGTAAAACGTGGACTAACAAAAATTTAGCTACTTACTTTAGTATGTATTTATAATAAAATGATTTAAATAGTGAAAACATAGCGCCGCGCCGGCGAGAACAGCTAGACATTTTAAAAAAACTCCCCAGGTCGACTCACCCTGAATAAAATTTACCTTGGGTAAAACCAGGGGTAATAATAGGCGGTTGAAGCATAGCACTGGACTTGTTACCTTCCTTATCCTACCGTAGGCCGTAGATATGGCAGATTACCCTGCTATAATCCCAAAGCCGCGTTAGCGGTATAAAACGGGAGACTATTATTATGTAAATATTATGGTTTCTGTCAGCAAGCAATATTAACAAGGACCGACTTATTGGCCAACAGACAGAAACAAAATATCGGGCTTATTGGTTTCTTCGTTGTTAAAAATATTTCATCCGATATGCAAAGTCTGTTGGTTCGTTTGTGCGTTGCCCGTCCCTGCACTACTTGAAGCCGATCTACCGATGGAGCGCTATGTAGTTTTGTCTCCTGAATCAAAATCTGAAAACGGCGTTTCAATATCTCGAACCATCTTCGAGATAAGCGACTTAAAGTCGAAAATTTTAACGTCACAAACTTGCATCTCAGGACAGCCCGTTTTAAGGTCCTGAAAACAAATAATGAAAAAACTAAAAGTTCGAATTTTGTCATGAAATTTGGTATGTGAGGTTAGAATAATATTTGGAACAACTTTTTTAAATAACTTTTTTTGGTATATCTAACGCTTCTTCTTCTTCTTCTTCTTCTTCTTCTTCTTCTTCTGTTTTTATAGTCATGACTCCTAGTAAGTTGTCGTTCCATCGTTTTCGTGGTCTTCCCACTAATCGTCTTCCTATTGGGGAACCGTCTCTCGCTGTCCTGACTACCTTAATTGTTGTCATTCGGCTTATGTGGTCATTCCATTCTATTCTTCTGTTTCTTACCCAGTTATTAAGGTTATCCACCTTGCATCTCCGTCATAATATATCTGTGCCTCTAGCTCTGTCCCATAGAGTTTACCATCGATTTTTCAAAGGGTTTTCATCTCCGCTGTTTCGAGCAACCTTCTTGTCCTCTTTGTGTCGGGTCGTGTGTCTGCCGCGTATGTCATTATTGGTCTGATGACTGTTTTGTAAATTCTGTTTTTCACTTCTTTTCCTATATTTTTGTTTCTCCATATTGTATCATTCAGGCAACCTGCGGCTCTGTTTGCTCTATTCACTTGATCTACCACTTCTGTTTTGAGCCTTGCGTAGCTAGATAGTGTGATGCCTAGGTATTTAAACTCCATCACTTGTTCTATTATCTGACCTTTCTGTTCCAATTTATATCTTATTGGATCTGCTCTTATAACCATGCATTTTGTCTTTTTTGGGAAAATTAACATGTTCAATTTTCTGGCGGTTATGTTAAATTGGTACAGCATACGTTGTAAATCATCTTCACTTTGAGAGATTAGTATTGCATCGTCTGCATAGCAGATTATTTTAAGATGCTATTCTCTCATTTGGTAGTTCTTTTTTAGTTCTTAATTTTATATCTAACGCGAAGGAAAGTATCGAAAACTTACCCTGTGTGAGGAGTTTATGCAGTAGGCTGCATTTAAAATGTAAATTTCAGTTGAGTGTCTTAAAAAATGTGAACCTTCAACTTGCATGACTGTGCCAAACTCCAAATCTGCATTTATTATAATGGCTGAAATATGGGGCTGTCTTCATAGTAAATGCGGCACACTGTAGTAACAGAATACTTTTAACATGTAGACTTAAGGTATAAGAAACCCTAATATCCAGGCACTATTTGAAAGATAACTAATTTTATTAATATTATAAAATACGGGTGTTTAATTTAAAATTAATAACTTTGAAGTACTATTTGGCGTATTATTGGAAGTGGCGTATTATTTGTGAACATCGTGTATATATTTATTCGATTAATATCTAAATGGCTTAATTTACGTTATCTACTTTTTGTGCGCAAAAGTTTTCAAGATATTATTTTATGTCTATAAATGCATGAGCTGTTAACTTTGAAAAATTTGTCTCTATGTGTCAACATTTTTGACAATAGAATTACTAAAATATGTGTGAAGTTTTGACCTCGTGTAATCTTTACAAATTCTGTCTAAAATCTTACACAGAATCTCAAAATGCAATAATGTACAGTAAGGGTGTTCCCTTGAACATAACAAATTTTCTGTTCACTTCCGGTATAAACGGAGTAGTCAAAATATTTTCTTCAAATTGGTTATAACTTGCAATCCCTACAAATCAATTTTCATAAATATCGTATTATGTAAGTCGTTTTGCGATATATAAATAGTGTAAACTCATCATGAAACACCCTGTATATTAACGGAAAAACTTTGGATCTGGATATTGCGAAGTAATGAACACGATTTACTAAGTAATTCCGCGGAGTATATACTTCTACTATTACATTATTTGCCTTATATATTTTTTTCTATATGCTCAACGTATATACATACAGTGATGAGCGCACTAATAACCGGCAAAATAACGGAGAAGATGGAAAACATATTAAGTTGTGAGATAAACAGAAATGCAACTAGTGGAGGTGGAAACTAGGAAAACCTATAAATTTACATTCTATTTATTGTTTCCCATCTTTAGACGTATCAGAGGATTATGTCAACTAAAACTGTCACTGTCACAGTGGCAGTTGCCAAACTCAGTTTTGCCGGTTATTAGCGCGATCATCACTGTATTTAAATTCCTCCTTGAATGCTTTTAAACATTGTATTTTGAGCTTTTAAATTATCAATAATTTTTTCCATTTCGAAAATATCAATTAAATTTTAATTCAAATATTCGTCCGGTAAAATGCATTCAATTTTAATACGGTTTGTTTTTAATTATCTCTTCTAATTATTTTTGAACCTAACGTGCAGTAAAAACCAACCGAATCATCGATTTCGGCCAAAAAGAGCGTTGTTAAATCCTGTATGTGATAAAAAATGTACAGCAAAATTCATTTTGTTGTAAAGATAACATCAAAGTATTTCCCGAAAGTCCGGGATTCGTTAGCGCAGCTTTATCGTCGTGTAAATGACCACAGTGTTTGGGCGATTGCATGCATGAGCTTTGTTGAGATAATGCTCATATAACACGCTTAATAGATCAGGATGCATATGTATTACATCCTCTACCAGTGGCATCGTTATTTCAAAATTATACACTGAGAAAATAAAAATAAACGTACACTGAGAGAAATATTTAGTCACTGAGAGAAATATTTCGTTATTTATTTTTGAGCTTTTTACAGTAATACTATATTTTCACAAAAAACTCATATGAATCGTTTTTATATTTAAATAATGCCTTTCCTATAGACAAATAATGTAAAAACGATTGCAAGATAGAAATTAAAAAAAATATTTCTTGAAAACAATTTTTTTTTAATTAAATTTATGTGTCTCGGCTGCAATGGCCATTGACACAAACAATATTGGTTATACAATAATTAATTACAATGAGAACTTAAAATAGTGCAGCCGATATGTGAAACAATTGTGCATTTAATAATAGAAGTATATAATTTGGACCACATATACTGCATGTATAAAAGTTCAAATTTAGATATGAGGCCATCTCAGATTTTGCCTTTTACAAAAATGGCGGGGATTCAAAATGGCGATTACACATATGTGACTAATAGCCTGATAACTTTTGAACGAGACTTCAGATTTCAACCAAATTTGGTATATAGGTTCTTTTTTTATGTATAAGGTCTTGAACCGGAAGAACCGGTTTACCAAAAGTTGTGTTTTCCCTGGTTTTTATGTAAAAATATGCTGTTTTTTTCAATTCTTTCAGCCTGTATGTATTAATTTTTTAAAATGTTAATACCGCCATTGAAAGGAGCGTAAAAATTTTTTAATGAAATATTTTTAACTTTTTAGTTATGTTAATTACCATTTTATAAATGCAAAACGTATCTTCACATGTACTTATATGCGGCAGATTCGTGCAAAGATTTTAAGAATTATTGTGCATTTAATGGTAGAAGCATATAATTTGGACCACATATACTACACATATAAAGGTTCAAATTTAGATACGAGGCCATCTCAGTTTTTGTTCCATTTACAAAAATGACGGGCATTCAAAATGGCGACTATACATATGTGACTAATAGCACGACAACTTTTGAACGAGACGTCACATTTCAACCAAATTTGGTATATAGGATATTTTTTTGATGAATAATATCGAGGTCTTGAACCGGAAGAATCGGTTTACCATAATTTGTGTTTTTACTGTTTTTTTATGTAGAAATATGTTGTTTATTTTTTAATTCTTTCACCCTGTATATATAAATTTTTCTTCTACCATTAAATACACAATATTTCTTATATTATTATTTGCACAAATCTGCCGCACATAGGTACCTATATGTGAAGATACGTTATGCATTTATTAAATGGTAATGAATATAGCTAAAGAGTTCAAAATATTTCCTAAAAAATATTTTTACGCTCTTTTCAACGCCGGTATTACCTTTAAATTAGTATATACAGGGTGAAAGAATTGAAAAAGAAACAACATATTTTTACATAAAAATACAGTAAAAACACAAATTCTGGTAAACCGATTCTTTCGGTTCATGACCTCGATATTATTCTTAAAAAAAAGAACCTATATACCAAATTTGGTTGAAATCTGACATCTCGTTCAAAAGTTATCGTGCTATTAGTCATATATATATATATATATATATATATATATATATATATATATATATATATATATATATATATATTCGCCATTTTGAATGCCCTCCATTTTTGTAAAAGTAACAAAAACTGAGATGGCCTCGTATCTAAATTTGAACCTCTGTATGTGTAGTATATGTGGTCCAAATTATATGCTTTTACCATTAAATGCACAATAATTCTTATAATATTTGCACGAATCTGTCGCATATAGGTACATGTGAAGATACGTTTTTCATTTATTAAATGGGAATTAACATAATTAAAAAGTTAAAAATATTTCCTAAAAAGTATTTATACGCTCGTTTTAATGGTCGTATTAACTGTTTAAAAAATTGATACACACAGGGTGAAAGAATTGAAACAAAAAAAAACAACATATTTTTACATAAAACCAGGAAAAACACAACTTCTGGTAAACCGATTCTTCCGGTTCAAGACGTCGACCTTATACATTAAAAAAGAACCTATATACCAAATTTGGTTGAAATCTGAAGTCTCGTTTAAAAGTTATCGTGCTATTAGTCACATATGTATAGTCGCAAATTTGAAACCCCGCCATTTTTGTAAAAGGCAAAATCTGAGATGGCCTCCTATCTAAATTTGAACCTTTATATATGTGTAGTATATGTGGTCTAAATTATATGCTTCTATCATTAAATGCACAATTCTTATAATATTTTGCACGAATCTGCCGCACTTCTTCTTCTTCTTGTAGTGCCTATCCGTTTCGGATGTTGGCGACCATCATGGCAATCTGCACTTTGCACACTGCTGCTCTGAAAAGATTTGTAGTGGTTGTGTTGAACCACGTTCGTAGATTTTTCAGCCAGGAAATCCTTCGCCTTCCTGGTCCTCGCTTTCCCTCTACTTTTCCCTGCAAGACCAGTTGTAGCAGTCCATATCTCTCACTGTTCCTCATGATGTAACCGAGGTATTCGATTTTGGCTGTTTTTATTTTGATTAACAGCTCTTTTTATTTTTTCATTCTCAGCAAAACACCCTCATTAGTAATGTGGTCGGTATAAGATATCTTCAGGATTCGACGATAAAGCCACATCTCAAAAGCCTCAATTTTCTTGCAGGTGGCGTCTGTGAGAGTCCACGACTCAACTCCGTACAACAGTATAGGAAATATATAACATCGTAGTAATCTGACTTTTATGGGTATCGACAAATCATGACATTTGAACAACTTTGCCATTTTTTGAAATGCAGATCTTGCTTTGTCTATCCTACATTTGATTTCTATAGAATGGTCCCAATTTTCATTGACGTTCGTACCAAGGTAGGTGTATGTTTTTACTCTTTCTATTTGTTGACCATTCACACTGATTCGTCCAAATTGCTGTTCATTCTTAGAGATCATCATACATTTGGTTTTCTTAGTGTTTAGTGAAAGTCCGTATCTCTGACTGACTTCTGCGATTCTGCTCATTAACTCCTGTAGGGCTTCAGAACTGTCAGCGAATACCACAGTGTCGTCTGCGTATCTTATGTTATTGATACATTCTCCGTTAATTCTAATTCCGGCTTCAACATCATCCAATGCTTCTTGAAAGATTTCCTCAGAGTAGATGTTAAACAGCAGTGGGGATAGTATACATCCCTGACGGACCCCACGTTTTATTTTGATATCGTCGGATTCTCCTGCCTCTGTCCGGATAGATGATGTTTGATTCCAGTACAGATTGCTGATAATCCTTAAATCACAGGTGTTTATTCCAATATTGGTTAATATCTCCATCAGCTTGTCGTGCTTTACTGTATCGAACGCTTTATGGTAATCAATGAAACATGCATAAATATCGCAATTCACGTCTCTACATCGTTGAAATAGCACTTGTATACTAAATAAAGCCTCTCTTGTACCCACTGCATTTCGAAAACCAAACTGTGTTCGGCTGATTTTTTCTTCGCACAGTCTATATATCCTTTGATGTATAATTTTTAGAAATAGCTTTAAAATATGGCTCATTAAGCTGATGGTTCGGAAATCACTGCAGGATACGGACTTTGTTTTCTTTGGTAAAGCAACAAACGTCGACTTCAACCATGCTTTTGGTATTACTCCGCTTAAATATATGTCGTTAAATATTTTGGTTAGGCGTTGAGTACCGTCGGTGTCAAATAGTTTTATGAGTTCAGCATATGCATTGTCAGGTCCAGGAGCTTTGCCATCTTTTAGTTGTGATATTGCTCTTTCCACTTCACCTGATGTGATTGGTAAGTGGTCATCACATATGTAGGATGGAGGTTGTTCGGATCTAATATCATCAAAAAGTTCCTGTATGTATTTTGTCCATATGCAGATTTCTTGATTTCTGTCTGTGATGATATTCCCCTGTTGGTCTCGCAATTTGCTAGCTGTGTTGGATTTCTGAAGACCAGCTGCTTGTTTCACCTTTTTATGCATGTTAAACGTATCATGTTTTTGCTCTAACGACTCTATCTCTTCACACTGTGATTTTAACCAATTTTCTTTGGCCTTTCTTATTTCAGTTCTTATTTGTCTCTGAATCGTGTTGTACATTATTTTGTTGTTTTTTGATTTTCTTCTTTCTTCCATAAGTTGTAGTATATTGTCGTTCATCCAACTTTTTCTCATCTCTTTCTTTTCTATTAGATGTTCTTCTCTGATGTTGTTAAAGGTTTCACATATATTTTGGAGTGATTCTTCGGCATTATATGTTTGCTCCACATTAATTAGCTTCTCTGAAAGAATCTGTGCGACTGTCTCTTTTGTTTTCTTATCTTTTAGTATTCTCATATCGCACTTTTTGTTGCTGTTCTTTTTTGCAACCTTCTTGAATCTAAACCTAAATTTACCAACAACAGGAACATGATCTGATGATACGTCAGCACCGGGGTAACCCTTAACCGATAGGCATCCATTACGGAATCTCTTGTTCACCATTATGTAGTCAATTTGATTCCGTATTACGTTTCCTGGTTGATCTTGCGGGGAGACCCAGGTGTACAAGCGTCTTGGTGGTAGTTTGAAGAATGTGTTTAGTATTGTAAATTCTTCTTCTTCTACAAACAGTTTTAATCTGTCTCCCCTTTCATTTCTCTGTCCTAGACCAAAATCACCTATGAATTCACCGCTTCTCCCTTTACCAATTTTCGCATTGAAGTCACCCATAATGATAGTTATATCTTCTTTTTTAAGTCGTTTAAGTGACTTTATCAACAACTCATAGAATTGCTCTAGATCTTCTTCTGGTTTATCGCTTGTGGGGGCATACACTTGTAATATATTTAATTTGACGGGGCTAGTATTCAGTTGGATTATTATTAATCTTTCAGAAATAGGTATAACATTTGTAACATATTGACGTAATTGGGGAGACACGATTATTCCAACCCCATATATATGTTGACCATCGTCATTTCCTGAGTGGTATACCATATGGTTGTCAACAATACAAGCACCACTATTTGGCCACCTCATTTCGCTTATGCCCATTATACCGATTCCGAGTCTAGTCACTGCCGCACTAAAAGTAATTATTATAACAGATAATATCTAAATCTTAAATAACATTAGGTAAAAATTATGACAAAAATATTGGATATACAATCATTAGATAGGATAGAGACTTACAACTAATTATTACAATAATTATTAATTATTAATTATAATGATAAATTATTAATTACTGAATTTTGAATAACAGGTAGAGATTATAAAGACAAAAGATTGAATGATAAAAAATGTACCTGTTTAGTTACAATAAATGTGATGAATCAGCGATGTTGCATAATTAGCGGTTATTGTATACAATTATCAACTTCAAACCACAGTAAGTCAATAATTTTAACTGAAACACCCTGTATTTTATCATTTTAATGAAATCTATTGTATTTCAAATAGTATTAGGGATTCCTATAATCAATACTTTCGGAGATAATTATTGTAGTTTAATGCCAAAGGTAAAATATTTATTGTGTTATACATATTAGCAGGCCGTGTTGAAAATGTCATACTTATCATAATTGTCATTATTTCTGAATTCAAGCACTTTAGCAAAGTGAGAGAAATAGCAAACACGGAACATTAAGTCAAGGACCCCGCAACACTCCTTGTGGAAAAGTGGCCCCGGTCAAATTTAACGAATGTTCGGTCAATGGTAGTTCTCAGTGCGTAGATTAAAAAATGAATGTGTGTGTACTTTGTACGCACGTAAGAAGTTATACTTCTATTACATGATTTAAACGAAATTAATATACTTTTTATTTATATTTTATTTAAATATTAAACTAATTTATACTTACTACTTCTCAAACATTTTTATTAAAACAGTGCCAAAAATTAAAATAATAAAAGAATAAAACACACACAAACACATTAAAAATGCCACAAATGATTTCTGAATATTAATTATCAGAAATTTTTTTAACTAAATACGTATTTTCTGAAAACAAAATTATATGATAAATATACTTATAATCATAAAATGTATAAAAAAAATAAAATAAAAGTTTCTATTGGGATTCGAACCAGCTTATCAGCGCGGTTGGTATTGGCATTGTATTGGGGTTCATTCGCCTTAAACGCTTCGCCACGGAGACAATGTGTCATTATGTGCGAAGATCGACTAACTAAACGGATTAAACTTTTGACATTTTTGAATTAAATCAAATTATTTTGATTTTGAATTGAAATGATTTAGAATTGAAAAAATACAACAAAACATAGAGTAAGAAAACCATATATTAGGTGAATATTGATAGAAATTTTGATGGTAATCAAACTATGTAAATAAAAGTATTACATACTATGTATTTTGGTAGGTTCAAATAGGTAGGTACCTATGATACATTTACAATTATTACGTACCTGTTGCTTTAAAAACTATTTAAAAGTCACTACAATTATAAACTTTTTTGTTTCTGTCCTCACAACAATAAAACTAATATATTATACATTTGTTTACCTTCATATTGAACAATTATTTATTATTGACAGATCATTTCAACACCCAATCAGAGCCCGTATAACGACTAATACCATACTGTCGGTGTGCGCATGCGCGCAGATTAATATAAATTAACCTTCAATCTCAATCGCGTCTAAAGAAGTATAATTTCAAAAAGTCCATGGGACCTGTACTAGGTGTGAAAAATTGTTATTCTAAGCTACATCCTTCTGAAGTTATTGGAGTCAGGTGCTCGGTTTACGTTAAGCGCACTACATTATATAATCAATAAATTGTTAAAAGTAGTATGATAGATCTCTATTAAATTTTATGTGGAATCAGGAAGTCCTGATTTGTGTTTGTCCCCTATAAAGCAATTTACCCTGTTTTGCACAATTATTCCTAAGACGACAACCCTCAATTAGGTTAATTGATGAGAGGATATAAAGCCTCGCCAAGCTCTAAGTAAAATATATTTCGCGAAGTGTCTGAAGGCATAAACTAACGTGCTTTTAGACCTGCATACAGTAGCATCTTAAAAGATTAAGGCGCAAATTGGCTGATTAATGGTCGACTTACCTAAACTGATGCGATGAATGTAAAAGATTCTGATTATTTCCTATTACCGTGAATACTTAACTTGTGTTATTATTGTGTGTTTTTTTTTATCTAGATAACAAGCCAGGGATCAAAAATATTTGAGCATCGACAAAAAAATAATATTTGATTTTTTTTTGAGCATAGATAACTTATAGTGATACATAATATATAGGGTGTCCCAAAAGTAGTGGAACGGTCGAATATTTCGCGAACTAAACATCGGATCGAAAAACTGAAAAATACGTGTTCAATCATTTTCAAAAATCTATCCAATGACACCAAACACCAACCCCCACTACATCCCCTGGAGGTGGGGTGGGGGGTAACTTTAAAATCTCAAATGGGAATCCCTAATTTTTCTTGCAGATTTTAATTCGTTAGGTAAAAGTAAGCAACTTCTATTCAAGACATTTTTTCGAACTGTTGATAGATGGCGCTATAATTGGAAAAAACAATTTATCCTGATACCATAGGTAAATTATAGAAGCTGTCTAATATCTCGAGAAATACACTTCCAAATGAGAAACTAAAATAGAGGTTTTTAATATTTTTCGAAAACCTATCGATAAACGCCAACACGACCCTCCAACCCACCCCCTGGAGGTGGGGGTGAGGAGTAAATTTAAAATCTTAAATAGCAACCCCCACTTTTTATTGCAGATTCGATTTAGTCATGAAAAATTAAGTAACATTTATTCGAAAAAATTTTTGAAATTGCTGATAGATGGCGCTAATAAATCGTATTTTTCCAATTAAAGCGCCGTCTATCAATAATTCTAAAAAATGTTTCGAGTAAATGTTGCTTAATTTTCATGACAAATCCGAATCTGTAATAAAAAGTGGGGGTTGCTATTTAAGATTTTAAAGTTACCCCCCACCCCACCACCAGTGGGTGGGTTGGAGAGTCATGTTTGGTGTTTATCGATAGATTTTCAAACAATATTAAAAACCTCTTTTTTAGTTTCTCATTTGGAAGTGTATTTCTCGAGATATTAGACCGTTTCTGTAATTTACCTATGGTATCAGGATAAATCGTTTTTCCCAATTATAGCGCCATCTATCCACAGTTTGAAAAAATGTCTTGAATAAAAGTTGCTAGGGGTTTCCATTTGAGATTTTAAAGTTACCCCCCACCCCACCTCCAGGGGGTGTAGTCGGGGTTGGTGTTTAATGTCATTGGATAGATTTTTGAAAATGATTTAACACATATTTTTTAGTTTTTCGATCTGATGTTTAGTTCGCGAAATATTCGACCGTTCCACTACTTTTGGGACACTCTGTATAATAAATATACAGCGTGTCTACTTAAGTTGGAAACATATGGGAAATTTTTTGTTATTCATTTTACGAAAAAAAGTTATTCTTCATAAAAAGTTTTGCATGCTCTAAAACCTAAGATTCAATCATCAGATATCAAATTTTGTCAATATTATACGAGGTATGTCAAAAAATATGAAATTCGCTCAAGATTATAGTACCTTTATATTTCACAATATTTCAATCACACACCTCCACCTCGTATAAAATTAATAAAGGTTGATATATCATGGTTGTGTCTTAGATTTTAGACCATGCAAAGCTTTTTATGAAGAATAACTTTTTTTCGTAAAATGAATAATAAACGAGTTATCATATTTGTAGTAATTAAAAACGATTTTAGGTCTGGATCCCGCGTATGAAAAAAAAGTTGATTAACAGCAAGCTGAAAATTTGTTAATAGCTTAAGGGTGTCTAGTGGATAAACTTTGATATATGGGAACACTGGAACAGGGGCAGTTTTAATTGTGGAACAGGTTAAAAATTTGGAACGGTCATACCACGAAACCGGCCCATTTATTTTGTCCGACAGAACAGACTTAAACTCTTCGAACAGAGATTAAACTCTCATGCAAAAATCAGACTGCTATTTATCACCTGTCATAATTGCTGTCATTTGACATATTCTACATGTTCCACTCATTAAAACGCCCATTTGGTGAAAAATAGCAGTCTGATTTTTGCATGAGAGTTTAATCTCTGTTCGAAGAGTTTAAGTCTGTTCTGTCGGACAAAATAAATGTGCCGTTTTCGTGGTGTGACCGTTCCAAATTTTTAACCTATTCCACAATTAAAACTTCCCCCATATCCAGTGTTCCCATATATCAAAGTTTATCCTACTGGACACCCTTAAGCTATTCACAAATTTTCAGCTTGCTATTAGTCAACTTTTTTTTCATACGCGGGATCCAGACCTATTTGGGTATCGATCAATTTGAGAAAAAAATTTTTTTTTTCAATTAGAAACATGTAATTGCATATTTGATCTTAGTTTTTAATTCCAAACAACTTTTTATCATAAGAATTTTCGATATTGAGAGAAATAAAGGTACTTTACATTACCCCTGACCGAATTTCATATTTTTTGAGATACCTCGTATAATATTGAGAAAATTTGATATCTGATAATTGAATCTTAGGTTTTGGGGCATGCAGAACTTTTTATAAAGAATAACGTTTTTTCGTAAAATGAATAATAAAAAAGTTTCCCATATGTGTCCAACTTAAGTAGACACGCTTTATATGAAAACGAAACTGTATATGTAGTAGTAAAACTAGACAAAAATGAAAATTCCATCCCAGTAAGAGATGAGTTTGACAAAGACATGTAATATCGCCAAAGCTGTTTATTCTTTATCTTCTTCTTCTTA
Organism: Diabrotica virgifera virgifera; assembly: GCF_917563875.1. Lineage (NCBI taxonomy): Eukaryota > Metazoa > Arthropoda > Insecta > Coleoptera > Chrysomelidae > Diabrotica > Diabrotica virgifera. The sequence continues at coordinate 92,704,766 of NC_065444.1, forward strand.
TGGTGCTTATCTTTTTCGGTTGTTGCCAAGCATCATCACAATCTGTACTTTGTACACTGCTGCTCTGAAAATATTTATGGTTATTTTGTACCTATGTACTACGTACGTAGATTGTTCAGTCAATAAATCCATCGCCTTCCTGGTCCTGGTTTGCCTTCTACTTTTCCCTGTAAAATTAGTTGCAGCAGTCCATATCTCTCGCTATTTTTCATGATGTGACCGAGGTATTTAATTTTGGCTGTTATATTGTGGTTAACAGCTTTTTGCGGGTTTCAGAACTGTGAGCGTATCCCACCGTATCGTCTGTGTATCTTATGATTTTGACACATTCTTCGTTAATTCAATTTCCGGGGTCAACATCATCTACTGCTTCTTGAAATATTTCCTCAGAGTATATGTTGAACAGCAGTAATGTAGTGATAGTATAAATATATCCCCATCGGACTCCACGTGTGATTTTGATATCGTCGGATTCTCCTGCCTCTATCCAGATAGACAATGTTTGATTCCAGTAAAGATTGCTAATAATTTTTAGATCACAGGTGTTTATTCCAATTATTCGTTAATATCTCCATCAGCTTGTCGTGCTTTACTGTATCAAACGCTTTATGGTAATCAATGGAGCAAGCATAAATATCGCAATTTACGTCTCTACATCGTTGAAATAGCATTTATATATACTAAATAAACTATACTATACTACTATACTATAATATACTATACTATACTATACTATACTATACTCTACTATACTACACTATACTAGACTAGACTATACTATACTATACTAATAAATAAATAGTATACTAAAGAGAGCCTCTCTGTTAACGAAAACCAAACTGTATACGGCTGATTCTTTCTTCGCACAGTCTCTAGGCCTATATTGCCTATATCTTTGCTGTATAATCTAACCCTAGAAAACGTCTTCAAAACTACAAATTGGTCAACATATGGCAACAAGTTAAATCACCTCAGATTCGCTGATGACGTCGTGATGATAACGAGCACATTATAGAGACTACAAACTATGGTGGAGGAACTTTCAAACAGCTCCCGAGAGATCGGTCTAAAAATTAATATCAAAAACAATGACAAACACGCTGTAGTCTTTCATCGAGATCTTCGCTTGTTTCATCTTCAAGTTAGACATCAACGCACCTTAAGGGTCTCCAGACTTATTCACCGTGGTAGCTGATTCAACGCATCGCATCAAATTCACAACAAACTCTAAGCTTTTTAATTTTAATCCTACATACTTGTGAAGTGCATACTATAAACTTTCTTTGAATATTTATTGAACACTTTCGTTATTTCGCTGCTTTTTTATATTTATTGGACATTATCATATTCTCTTGATTTTATTGGACATTCTCATATTTCGGTATTTTTCTCTGTTTAATATTTTTTTTTGTTTTTTAAATTAAAGATCAAATCGTTTCACGCAGTTTTCGCTCATCAAATTTCTGTCTAATTTACTCAGTCAACCATGAATAAAACCTTTGAAGATCTTACTAAAGCAAAAGATGACCTTGTTAAGGCAAGAGGTCGTAATAAAGCTTCGATAACTAAACAGGTAAATCTTCACTATATACCGGGTGTACCAATCAAACTGTGTTTTTTTCGCATCACCCTGTGGGATATTTTAGCATTTATAAAATACTGAAATTTAAACCCAACTGTAGCCTCAGGTTTTCTTAACATTCTGTTTTATAATTTATTCGCTTATGTGGGATAATAAAAAAGTTAGGTACTTTAAAACAACCAGACATGTTCTTTATCAATACACGGTGTTTCTATATATGTGCGACAAACTTTAAGGGGTAATTCTGCATAAAAAAATAATAACAGTTAGCTTTAAAAATGTATGTCTGCAAATGTTTTGTTTCCGAGATACGGGATGTTGAATTTTTTCTTACAAACTGACGTTTTAGTTTATTGCTTTAAAATCGGTTGAGATATGCCAATAAAATTTGGTGTGTTTTAAGACGTAGTTATTGCACATTTTTTGACATACAATTAAGAATTTAATATTTATCATTAGCGCGCATACGTGTAATATGAGAGATCATATTACCCGTATGCACGCTAATGGTGAATATAAAATTCTTAATTTTATGTCAAAAAATCCGCAATAACTACGTCTTAAAACCAAGGGATTGCTGGTCTAGGGATTATTTAAATCGCCTCGAAAACAAGCCCAAATGGTTTATGCCCCAAGAAAACATTAAAGTTGATGATCTTGTACTCCTAATCGATGACAACTTTTCCCCTCTAAAATGGTCATTGGCAAGAGTAATTGGAACATTATCAGATAAAGACGGCAAGGTTCGAACCATAAAAGTAAGAACTAAAGACTGAACATTCATAAGATCTATTGTTAAAGTATGTCCTCTACCACATACTCATTTAGATGTAGGTCACATCAACGGGGGGACTATGGTGCAAAACAACAATGTTTAATATTAGTTTAATTTCGTATCACACGGTATATTAGTTTTAAGATATAGACTTATAAAATTTTTTCCTAAAATTCAATAATCTGTACGGATGTCCGTACCTGCTTGCAAACTAACTTTCCAAATATAATCCTAATGCGTTCTTAAGAATTATAACAATGAGAGTATTTAGAAATTCTTATCTCTCAGCTTTTGATATCCAAAAATCCCAAACCCCGATTCACAAGAAAGTCGGCTGACGTAATTTTTAACCAGAAAGGAAAGCTGGAGGTCAAGTAAGACCGTTGCGATGAACGAGGGGGACGGGGTGTGTTCCTGTGTTCGGACAGTACAATTGAAAGAGCCAAACAGTCGTACAGTTGGAGTCATCTCAACGCTTTCGGTTTTGCGCAAGTCGCACTCTTAATAATTGTTGAGTAACTAGTATCAATTCTCTTTATGTTTTTGTGCTCATAGTGCGTTTTTTGAGCGATCGCAAGCAAGTTATCGGCGTCCAAAATTTCCTTGTTGTAATTGTTCATAAGTAAATTGACTTGGGAAAATGTTCTTTTCGTATATTTCATTTGTCCCAGAACAATTGGGTGGTCCTTCGTATAAGAAAAGAAAAAGTGAAACTATTTCCTTAAGGAAAGAAAATTCAGTTTCCCAAGGGGAAAACCAGCGATTTCCCAAGGGGAAAAACCTATGACTGGTGCGCGAAACAAAGGCATCAGGACGAAGTGTAAGGACAACAACACCTACATTTTCACACACTGTACTAGTATCGATGACAATAAGCAGTTGAGACACGCTAATTGCCAGTGAAAGAAGTATTACTTGGTGAAGCACAGTTTTTAGTATATTATCTGTGATAATGTCACACGTTTAAAGTTTTTTTGGAGTAACATTTTCTATGATGCAACATTCGATAAAGTTATATAACGAAAAAACTACTAAATTACAAAACTTAATTACCGAAGAGTCTTTCCCACTTCTTAAGACCAACTCTGAGCCCATTATCTTCCACGTGAAGGACTTCCTAAACCTCAGCAGCGGCAGTTCCTTACATGCAGGAGTAGTGTATGTGTCGTAAGCGATTAGCGTTGTGTCCACTACCGTATAAACAGCAAACAGACCGGCTCATAGCGGTCCCTGAAGCGGACATATTATGGACTTCCGGTGCTCTACACAATAGCGATGAATGCTTTTCAGAGGATTAAGCGAGCTTTAAGGGCTTGTGACCAATAAAGGAGAGGTTAAAGGTTTTTGTACGGCTTTTTATTAGTATCCAATGAGTATTATAAAGACGGGTATTACTAAAAACGGGCTCGATAACAATAATCTTTATTCCCAGATGCTTGATTGCAACTAAAAGTCACGAATAAAATTCTAAAAAAATAACAATACCTATTAGGTCTGGATCCCGCGTATGAAAAAAGTTGATTAATAGCAAGCTGAAAATTTGTTAATAGCTTAAGGGTGTCTAGTCGGATAAACTTTGATATATGGGAACACTGTAACAGGGGCAGTTTTAATTGTGAAACATGTTAAAAGTTTGAAACGGTCAGACTAGGAAAACGGCACATTTATTTTGTCCGACAGAACAGACTTAAACTCTCCGAACAGAGATTAAACTCTCATGCAAAAATCAGACTGCTTTTAATCACCTGTCATAATTCCTCTCATTTGACATATTCTACATGTTCCACTCACTAAAACGCCCATTTAGTGATAAATAGCAGTCTGATTTTTGCATGAGAGTTTAATCTCTGTTCGGAGAGTTTAAGTCTGTTCTGTCGGACAAAATACATGTGCCGTTTTCGTGGCCTGACCGTTCCAAATTTTTAACCTGTTCCACAATTAAAACTTCCCCTGTTCCAGTGTTCCCATATATCAAAGTTTGTCCGACTAGACACCCTTAAGCTAATAACCTTCGGATGACCAAGCGGGGGAAATTGTGACCCCAGCGTATGTTTTTCTTTAATAAATTTAAAATTATTTTCAATTTTTAACTCATTTTTTTATTTGACTTTAATATCATTCTAGATATTCTCATATTTTGAAATTCATATTGAAATATATTGAAAAAATTCATTATATTTTACGAATAAAAAATATATTCTTAAGTTGATGTTTAGTAAAATACCGTCTATTATGTGTAATTCTAAGTAGTTTTACGCTAATGACGTCGACTTTGCAAAGTAACAAGACACTTACTCAACATACACACTATTACACATGACACTAATACTCATGTTGTGACTGGCTGAATGACATAAAGTCCATGCCAAAAAAAAAGCTTCATTTTTTTGTTAATTGTTATTTTTGACATTTTTGACCTGGGGTCATTTCCCCCCCCCCCCCCTTGGTCATCCGTGTAACAAAAAAAGGTTGGTCATCGGAAGGTTAACAAATTTTCAGCTTGCTACTAATCAACTTTTTTTTCATACGAGGGATCCAGACTTATATGAAATTAATATCAAAGTTATGCTAGGTTTTGAAACTGTTTTGTTATGGCATATTTAATTTTAATTTTATGTTTTTATGGTATTTAGCCACAATTATTTGTGTAATGAAAATTACATTTTTATTAACTAATTTTTTGACGTTGCGATTTCCACTCCGTAAATCGCTCTGAAAAGGAAAAAGAAAATATTTCTGAAAAATTCTGAGAAAATTTTATAACCTGATTTTTTTTTGGTTATGTATAATACTGTTCAAACAGCATTCTCGTTGTCTGTGGTTGACAATAAATTATTTGAAATGATTTTGTTACCCCATAGTCCTGTCGCCAGGGGGTACAACGGCCTCCTTTATTCAGATGGACTTACCCAAGTACTTTTAATGTATTTTGACCCGTAGAACACGAATTTTTTGGTAACAGTTGATCCGGATGTTGATAAGATTGTTATAAACAAAGAACTTGAGAAATTGCATAACAGCAATTTTTTGCAAAACAAATAATTTTTTTTGTATATTTTGGGCAATTCTAAGCAAAAAATGTTCCTACAAGTTTTTTCGTAGGATGCATTGTTTTCGAGACAACCGTGGTTGAACTTTCAAAGAATTGAAAAATTGCAATTTTTGAACCCGAATAACCTTTTCCATTAAAAAATAAATTAGCAATTCTGCTTACCGAATTTAAAAGTTCAAGTCAAATTATACCGGTTTTGAATATTTGCATTGCTAAAAATGTCTTTTTTTATTGTCAAACAAAGCTAAAAACAAATAGTGTTTCCCGTGCCCCATGCATGTGTTTTAGTAGAAATTGCCTGTCTGTAGGAGCGCCTACTCGTTCGATTTTAAATGAGAAATGCATTGAAAACGTCGCTCAAACATTATGTGTTTAAAGCTTTGTTTAACATTAAAATAATTAATTTTTAGCAATGCAAATAACCAAAACCGACAGAATTTGACTTTAACTTTCAAATGCGGTAAGCGGAATTGCTACACTAAGCATCAAAATTAACGCACCACCTTAAAAATGGGACATTTTTGATGTCTCATATTTCCTAAAACTGTTGTCCGATTTGAGAGATTTTTTTAGTATTTTATTGCTTTATTCATCAAGAATATCGGTGTAATAATATTATTGTTAAAGAGGTAAGTGTCGTTGTATACCGGGTGTAACAATGATAGTGTGTTTTTTCCTCAAAGTTTGGAACACCCTGTAGAATATTCTAGCGTATATAAAATATTGAAATTAAAAGTCAACTGTAGCCTTAGGCTTTCTTAACCTTTTGCTTTTTGTCTCATTCGCTTATGTTAGACAATAAAAAAGTTAGTTACTTTAACAACTAACAATGTTATTCATCAATACAGGGTGTTTGCAAATAAGTGCGACAAACTTTAAAAGGATAAAAGGGGTAATTCTGCATGAAAAATAATGACCGTTTGCTTTATAAACATATGTCCGCAAATGCTTTGTTTCCGAGATATGGGATGTTGAATTTTTTTTTACAAACTGACGGTTTATTTATTGCTCTAAAACTGGTTGAGATATGCAAACGAAATTTGGTAGATTTTAAGAGGTAGTTATTGCGCATTTTCTGATTTACAATTAAGAATTTTATATTCACAATTGGCGTGCATACAGGTATAAACATTTTAAATACATCCCGTATGCACGCCAATTATGAATATAAAATTCTTAATTATATGTCAAAAAATGCACAATAACTACCTCTTAAAACCTACTAAATTTGATTTGCATATCTCAACCGGTTTTATAGCAATAAATAAATCGTTAGTTTGTAAGAAAAAAATCAACATCCCGTATCGCGAAAACGAAGCATTTGTGGACATATGTTTATAAAGCAATCGGTCATTATTTTTTCATGCAGAATTACCCCTTTTACCCTTTTAAAGTTTGTCGCACTTATTTAGAAACACCCTGTATTAATGAATAACATGGCTAGTTGTTAAAGTACCTAACTTTTTTCTTATCCCACATAAGCGAATAAATCAAAAAGTAAAATGTTAAGAAAGCCTAACGCTACAGTTGAGTTTTCATTTCAATATTTTATATACGCTACAATACTCCACAGGGTGTTCCAAACTTTGAGGAAAAAGCACACTATCATTTTTACACCCGGTATACAATGACACTTACCTGTTTAGCAATAATATTATTACGTCGGTATTCTTGAAGAATAAAGCTATAATATACTATAAAAATCAGTAAAATCGGACAACAGGTTTAGGAAACACGAGACATCAAAAATATCCCATTTTTAAGGTGGTGTATTTTATTTTTTTAATCAAAAGTTATTTGCGTTCGCAAAATTGCAATTTTTTTATTTTTTCAAATTTCAATCGCGTGTATCTCGAAAACTACGCATCCTACAAAAAAACCTGCAAGAACATTTTTTGCTTAGAATGACCCAAAAAATGCAAAATAATATTTTGTTTTGCGAAAAACCGCTGTTATGTAATTCCTCAAGTTATTTGTTTATAAAAAACTTATCGACATCCGGATCAACTGCTACCCAAAAAATTCGTTTTCTACGGGTCAAAATACATTAAAAAGACTTGAGTAAGTCCATCTGAATAAAGATGGCCGTTCTACCCCTCCTGGCGACAGGACTAACAGGAGTATCTAATTCTGACTGTTTTTGTGTGTTATTTTGTGTTAATTTGTTTGTGTAATCTGCATCGTAGATTGTGATTATTGAAAAAAATTAATTTGAATTAAATTAAAATCTTTTATCAATATCTGGGCCTCGGAGGTAAACTACAATATGTCATTTTAAGCAACTTTTCAGTAGAGCAGTTTGAATATTTTAAAAATCTTATATATCCCATAATTAGGTATCTTTCGGTCTGAAAGACAATGAAATCGTAGTTTAATCATAACATATAACTATGTAGTTTGTACAATCCAACTAATAAAACGTTAAAATTTGCCCTCATTACTGTAATTAATGGTAATTTACAGTGCCATAGTGCAGTTTACCTCTGATAGGTTTGATCTATACTTATAAAATATTTAATGAATTTAAAGGTATTTAAGCCCAAAAAAATTTGCTAGGTACTTCTCATGAAACAAATTTTTATTTTAGTTAAATGTTATTACAGTAAAACTTGTGTTAACGGCCACCTGTCAAAATCTGGCAACCTGTACTATCGGCCATTTATATAATACGGACGCGGCCAAATAAATCTTATTATTTTTAAAACCCATTTCAAGAAATTTACCAGTTAATATCGGCCACAATATTTTTGCATAGGTACCTGTTGATAATACCCAATATTGCGAAATACCCAATAATATTTTATTACTTATTGTATTTATCTAAAATGAGATTAAATACAACCTGCATAATAAATTAGGGTCGGTCTCGGCGAACAAAAAGTCATTAAAGCTCTATAAAAATATGTCGTAAAATAGGAAACCCTTGTCGCTAAGAAACATAATAAAAATATAATAGCTGAGAAAGTGAAAACTCTGGTTTAAATTTACAAAAGTTGGCCGAAAAATATAGTGTAAAATTATCAAGCTGTGTTATAAAAAACAGTGAGTAGAAGAATTCTTTAAAACGCTTTACTAAACGCTAACATCAGCTGTTTAACATCTGATAACAATCTGAACAGATTCTCTTTTTTTCTTCGTATTATACAGTCTCTGGCCAAATTATTAGACGCACTAAAAAAGATTTAAAAAAAATGGTTATTATGAGGTAATGCCATTGTAATACTAAATAGGTTTTTTTGTATGTACCAGACACAAGGTATGTTGTTTGGTTGTCCATTTAATTATATATTTCATCACAAATAGAACATTATTATTAATGAACCAATTTGTATTTATTGCCTATTGAAAGAAAACAGAAATAACAACAATGTTGTCAATTTGTTGCTGATATATTGTGGCTCAACAAAATAATAACATTTAATAATAGTTGTTGTTATTTCTGTTTGTTTTATAATTTTTTTAACTTTAGCATGATAATTTTAAGTGATGCATAACTTTTGAAACTAAGTGTATAATACCAATCGAAATAAAAACAAGAATTTTTAAGAGAAAGTATGTTGATTGTTTTGTTGATTGTTTACTACAATGTATTAGGTCTGGATCTCGCGTATGAAAAAAAAGTTGATTAATAGCAAGCTGAAAATTTGTTAATAGCTTAAGGGTGTCTAGTCGGATAAACTTTGATATATGGGAACACTGGAACAGGTTAAAAATTTGGAACGGTCAGACCACGAAAACGGCACATTTATTTTGTCCGACAGAACAGACTTAAACTCTCCGAACAGAGATTAAACTCTCATGCAAAAATCAGACTGCTATTTATCACCTGTCATAATTCCTGTCATTTGACATATTCTACATGTTCCACTCATTAAAACGCCCATTTGGTGATAAATAGCAGTCTGATTTTTGCATGAGAGTTTAATCTCTGTTCGGAGAGTTTAAGTATGTTCTGTCGGACAAAATACATGTGCCGTTTTCGTGGTCTGACCGTTTCAAATTTTTAATCTGTTCCACAATTAAAACTGCCCCTGTTCCAGTGTTCCCATGTATCAAAGTTTATCCGACTAGACACCCTTAAGCTATTAACAAATTTTCAGCTTGCTATTAATCAACTTTTTTTTCATACGCGGGATCCAGACCTATATTAATAACCACGATTTTTATAAAACAACTATGTAACTATAAAAAAAATAAGATAAAAACAAAGAAATTTATTTCTGTTAAGAAAAACAGTTATCTATGGCCCGTTTGCCGCTAGGTGCTCAGTGCACTAAGTCAACATAGTGTTGTTTGCCATCAGCATGCAGTTAGTAACTGTGAGGTAAAAACACCCAAGTTTACATGGCGCTTTTTACCTCTCAAATTATTTGAACATAGTGTTCTATTTTTTTGGTAATTTCGTTTTCGTGGTCACTAGTACCAAGTGTAGTATACCTCTAGAAAGCTCTTGCAGAGCTGAGTGAGTTAAAGGAATAAAAACAAAATAACACCATGTCGACATAGTGTAGTTTACCTCCGAGGTCCAGATATGTTAAATTTAACAAAAATCTTTAACCCTTAACCCCTTTAACCCCTTTACTATATTTTATTGTGAAACTTGTTTTATAAAAGATCCTTCGAACACGATCTCTGTACATTCAAGTGGTGTGTAAGTTGTACCTCCTCCCAACTGCTGCAGTTTTAGTATGATGTAGTCTTTCAGCTTCGTTGACGTACAGTTTCTGGCGGTATCATGTACCGAATATCATTGTTTACGCTTCTGTAGTTAAACGCAGTCCTTTCAGTATTCTTTCAATATTACATAGAATGCCAGCAAGTTTATCCAGTTGTTCTACTTTCAAGTACTTTCAACATTGTTTTACTATTTTTTAGTTAACAATGCTCTTTTTTTGTAATTCAGTTTATAAAGGTTTTTTAAGAACCTCCACCATTTTCTTAATATTATGCATGCTTTCATAATTTTCCTGACAAAATAAAGTTTATTTTATTTGGAGCAGTATTTTATTTTACAGCAGTATGAAGAATCATTCCTTAGTTGATGTAAAAAACAACTAGTGTGGTATAAGACACACTCATATTAAAAATCAAGGAAAATAGGCAACGGTATGACATACCGCATATCAGTGTCTTCGTTTTGAAACATCCACGTCAGTAGTTCAGGTTTAAATTGATTTGTTTAATTAAATTCAAATTTAATTTTTGTTCATGGTTGTGTGTGTGTTAAATAGTATATTGTACAACAAGAGAGAAAAAAGACATATTTCTCACGAGCGCAGAAGTTTGTTGGCACGAGGCGAGTGCCGTAAATCAAGCGAGAGAGAAATATGTCATTTTCTCTCGTGTTGTACACTGTAATTTTTCTATGGATGCGTTTTTGTCAAGAGTTCAAACTTCAAAATTAAATAATTTAGGTGTTTCTAGGTATATTATATACCTAAATTGAAATAAAATGCATATATACACATAGGTATTTAACATTCTTAATATTTATATAATTTATTTATTTAACATTATGATTCACAGTTGAACAGTCTTAAAAGGTAATTTTTGATAAGTTTTGACAAGTTTGAACACATTTTGTTTGACAAAAATAATTGTGTTTGTATTGTGCATGTTACCATGGAAATGGCGATCATATGTATGTAAACCGGGGGTGAACCCATGAGAAAAAATATTTCTCACTGCAATGGCCGACTTTTCTCACTGCCTGAGAAATTGTTCATTTTGAATGTATGTAAATAGTGAGAGAAGTTGCACATTGTATAGCATCCATAGAAAAAATATATTACTATTGTGTATGAGATATTCGATGGTTTGTTCCTCAACTTCCTTTTTTTCCGCTATTTTTGTTATGGTCTTGTTTTTGACTTCTTGTTTTAGTACTTGCAACCAAAGCCTACTGCTTTCTGCTCATGGGTTTGCTACACATTTTTCTTCGTGGAGTAGAATAATGGCTGCTTCTTTGACTTTTCTTTTTTCATGCCTGTTTCTTTCATGATTATTGATACATTGTACTCTGTGCTCCTTGTCCCAGGCATGTTTGCATATCTGATATTTCTCGAAGTTTCTGTTCTTAATGATTGTTTCATGCTTGTTTACCCTGACACTTAGTGGTCTTGCAGTTGCTCCCACGTAGAAACCATTTCATTCCAGAGTATTTTCTAGATGCAGTTTTTTGGATCTTTCTTGTGTATTGTTAAGATTGGTTTTTTGAACGTTGTTTATTATGTACCGGGTGTCCCAATAAGAATGGCTCTCGGCCATATCTCAGGAACGGTTTATAGTAGAGCTTTGAAATAAAAAATTTTATATCAAAAGTTGCCTCAGGAAAAGCCTGGAAATTATTTTCATAATTGTGGGTCCACCGCTAGAGGGCGTAATTGAATATCAAAAATAAAAAATCTAAATTTTACAAAATTTTCCTAATGAAGGGGCACTGGAAATCCGATTATTGTATTCTTCATCAAATTCTGCGCATATTTGATTTAACAAGTTTAACTCTACCTTTCCAAATAAGAGGTGGGGGTGAGTGGGAACCTTGTTATAAAAAAACGGCTGTAAGTCATTTTGAAAACTGGGTCTTGTTGAAGACAGATCTTTTTCTTCAATGTAAGCGTGATAATTTTGAACCATCCTAATAAGTAATAAGCCAGCTGGGAGGCGTTATTTAATTTTTTTCAGAAATCTAGTTTTCTTTGGAAAATATTAAATACAAGTATGCATTTTTAATCATACTTTATAAAATTAGATTAAATTAGCAATAGAATAAAGAAAACCGCATGTCGATACCTTTTGTCTATCTCAAGATATCCCGAGAAACGTGTAAATTTTATACATAACTGTTACTATTACCGGTAAACTAAGTTAATGAAAAGTAGTGTGCTGTGGAAAAAAACAAAATAACATTTTCCAGATGTTAACGTATAAAAATATAATTAATTAAAACAACAATATAAAGAGAAACAATACTATTAAAATTAAATATAACACAGAACAAAAAGAACTACTTAGTGACGACCTAAATATTCAAATTGTTGCCCATCATACAATACTCTAGAATACATTATCCAGAGAATACTAAACGCCATTCAAAGCATATCGAGAGCAGAAATTGAGACTGCTGTTCAATCTACTCTTGAAAGAGTAAATGTTTGCAACGAAAATGATGGGCAAAAATTTGAACGTTTATGTCATCACTAAATAGTTGTTTTTATTTCTTTGTAATAGGGCTTTTCAACGCTTCTCATTTGTTTCGAACCTCTGTCATATGCCGTATAATCCGTGTATAATATTAATATACGAGATATGAACGAGGCTCGAAACAAATGAGAAGCGTTGAAAAGACCTAATATACGTTGACAGCTGGAAAATGTTTCTTTGTTGTTTCCATAGCACACTACTTTTAATGAATTATTTCGTTTACCGGTGACAGTAACAGTTATGTTTTTAAATTTACACGTTTTGTAAGATATCTCGAGATATAAAAAAGGAATTAACATGCGGTTTTCGCTATTCTGTTGCTAATTTTGTCTAATTTTGTAATATGGTATTAAAAATGCATGTTTGTATTTAATATTTTCCAAGGAACACTAGATTTCTGAAAAAAATTAAATAACGCCTTCTAGCTGGCATATTACTCAGTAAGTTGGTTCGAAATCATAACTTTTACATTGACGAAAAAAATCTGTCTTCAACAAGACCAAGTTTGCAAAATTTGATTAAGCAGAACCGGACTCAGAGCCAGTTTTTCATAACAAGGTTCCCACTCACCCCACCTCTTATTTCCAAAGGTAGACCTAAACTTGTCAAATCAAATATGCGTAGAATTTTATGAAGAATACGACGATCGGATTTCCAGTGCCCCTTCATTAGGAAAATTTTGTAAAATTTAGATTTTTTAATTTTTGATAATCAATTACGCCCTCTAGCGGTGGTCCCACAATTATGAAACTAATTTCCAGGCTTTTCCTGAGGCAACTTTTGTTATAAATTTTTTTATTTCAAAGCTCTAATATAAACGGTTCCTGAGATATGGCCGAGAGCCATTCTTATTGGGACACCCGGTACAGGGTTATTCACTATATTTTGACCCCCCTGTAAACTGCTTTACTTACAGAATTATTAAAAAAATATAAAATACAAAAGTTATTCGATTTCTAAATTATAATTTTTTGACATATATCACACTAGTGACGTCATCCATCTGGGCCTGATGACGTAATTGATAATTTTTTTAAATGAGAATAGGGGTCCTGTGCTAATAATTTGAAAGGTTATTTAATTACGTATTCAGTAATATAAATATTAACATAATTATTTATACAGGGTGTTCAATTTTTTTTAACTAAATCAATTGACACAAAAAGAAAAATGTATGTAATTTATTTAATTCAAAATACATTATATTGCTGTCAAAAACAGAAATAAATGTTTGTTGAATAAATAAACATTATTTTCACTTAAATTGACGTTCAAGCTGCCACGCATGTGCCTCTTGGCAGTTTGAACATTGAAGTTAAGCAAAAAGTAATGTTTATTTGTGCAATAAACTTTTATTTCTGTTTTCTAACCGCAGTAGAAAATATTTTGAATTAAATAAATTACATACATTCTTCTTTTTGTGTCAATTAATTTAATTAAAATTTTTTTTGGACAGCCTGTATAAATAATTATCTTAGTGGGAGGAAAGGCAGTTTTTGTTTCTATTTGATTTAGAGTTGGACCTCCATCTCCAGATAGCTATTTCTGCCTCTCATGCTTCATCGGTGGAGCTATGCAGTAACAACTCTGAATCAAAAATCAACAAGCCTGCCTTTTAAGGGAAATCACCGCGATGCAGTAATTCCACCTTTGATACGCAAACAGCGACATCTCTAGTAAAACGAAGAAGACGAAAAGACTCAGATACAAAGTTTACTGTAATAAAACAATTAAAAGAATTAAAATAAAACAATAAGCAATATTTTTTTAAATCTAACACTTTTCGTCAAAAAGAAACTGCTTTCTGGTTTCGTCAAAAAGAAAGGCCTTTCCCCCTTGTTCTTCTTTACTTAGATTTTTGAGTACCTACTCGAAACTGTCTTTTTGCATTTTTCCTGGACGAAACGAGAGTAGATACGTGAACGTTGTTCTTTCTGCTTTCTTCTATATTCGTCATCTCCGTGCTTATAAATTGTTAAAGCCGGAGATTCAGGGTGTAACCAGAAAGCAGTTTCTTTTTGACGAAAAGTCTTAGATTTAAAATATTGTTTATTGTTTTATTTCAATTATTTTTCATTGTTTTATTACAGTAAGCTTTGTATCTTGGTGTTTTCATCTTACTCGTTTTAATTACCTTAGTGTTTATATTACTGAATAGAGAATTGAATAACCTTTCAAATGAGCTAGCACACGAGACCTATTCTTATATAAAAAAATAGTCGATTACCTCATCACGCCCAAATGGATGACATCACTAGTATGATATAATATAATATATATCATATATTATATAACATATTATGTCAAAAAATCATAATTTAAAAATCGAATAACTTTTGCATTTTACATTTTTTTCTAATTCTGTAAACAAAGCAGTTTACAGGGAGGTCAAAATATAGTGAATAAACCTGTAGGTACTTCTTGCCTATCCTTTTCAATTTTTCTGATAAGCCTTTTATGTATGGTATTGTTGTCATCTTTGAGTCACTTCTTGTGAGTGCCTCTGAAGTGCTTGTGCTGTTTTGTTGTTTATTTCCTTTAATGGTGTGAAATTCCTGTTCCTGAATTTTCCTGTTCTGAAGCCATTTTTAATAATGTTAAATAATAATTTAATAGTAAACTGAATACAGTTTTCAAATACTACAAAATATTAATGCATACAACTGATATTCACAAGTGAGTACTTTAATTTAATGTTATTTATATGTTAATATCATAAATAATATCATTGATTTCGTGTGACCAATATGCCAAAAAAAAAACGAAATGTTGGCAAGGAAGTACATTAAAATCTAAAACATTGGCGTACTAAATCAACTAATTAAGCAAGTAAATAAAAAAAATTAAAGTTTAACACTAGAAGCACCAGAGCGGTCATTTTGACTGCTTTCTATGTTTGACACTCTGTTTTACTCATTCATAGTTATTTTAGAAACTTGATAATTTATGACTTTTCCTAGATCTATTTTAAGATTATAATTTCTCTTTTACAGCTACTTAGCGGAATTACTTTTTAAGATATGCTAATGTCTACCTATAAGCACCAAAGCAGTCATTTTGACTGCTTTCTCTTTTTGACCCTCTATATCACTCATTCATATTTATTTTACAAAATTTGTAATTTGGGACTTTGATATTTATTTGAGGATTATAATTTCTCTTTCACAGGTACTTTTACAGTATAATTACATTTTGAATATAGTTGATGTCTACACCTAGAAAAATGGGGTAGTAATGACAAGGTATTCTACTTTTTGTTCTACTTTTCTGGGAAGTTTTTACTTATTTTATGTATAAAATGCATCGAAAACATGTGTTTTTAGGTAATTTGAGTATACTCTTTGCAAGTGCGTGCTCAGTAAGTATTTTGGTTTTTCATTGTGATCTTTCTCTTTTCTGCTGTTATCATGTCTCGTCGATATTCGACTGAGCAATAACTATTGGAGTGGTTACAGAATTTGTCAGATAATGAATCTGAAGTAGAGTTATGTGATGAACATGTATCCAATAATGAAGATGACGAGTATGTGCCTGATAAGTTGATCAAGGACATTCATCGGGTAGCGATTCTGAAGATGAAATTGAGATTGAGGAGATGCTCAGTACTTCTGCTTCAACTTCAAATGCAGACTCCAACACCTCTTCAAGAATTATTACCGACCGGGTAAAAGGAATTCGCCGAAGCAGTTTAGAGAATTCCTCCATCGTCGCCATAGGATGGGAGTTACTTTACAATAGCGCTAGTATACCAGGTTAAAAACTATATTATATTAGTAGCTTCACTAGCTTCTATTTATATATTCATTTAGGTATATAATATTTTTGAGCATATTCTTCTTTTTGACGTGCCTGTCCGTGACGAATGTTGGCGACCATCATAGCAATTTTTACCTTATGCGCAAGATGTTCTTCTTCCTGGGCCCCGTTTTCCAAATATTTTTCCTTGTAGGATGGCTTCTAGAAGGGTATATCTGGATTCATTTCGCATAGTGTGTCCGAAGTATTGTATATTTCGAGATTTGATGGTGGTCAGTACCTCTCGGTTCTTCTTTATTCTTCTGAGGAGCTCCTCATTTGTGACTCGGCCAGTCCACGTGATTTTAAGTATTCTCCGATATTGCCACATTTGGAATGCTTCCAATTTTCTGCACATATCTTTGTTCAAGGTCCACGATTCAACACCACAAAAAACAACAGAGAAGACGTAGCAGGTGAAAGTGAAAAACATGTGAAATTTGTCATATACATATGTAAATAAAATTTGTGTGGGTCTTGTACAAGCAAAATAAAAAAAATGTTGCTTCTGCATAAATTGTGCTTAAATAATTAAATAATTTATTTAAATTAATTAAATATGTATTTTGTTATTAGTTATTAACTCAATATAGGTTTTTATCAAGTAAAAAGAATTCAAAAACGGCTGGCAATAGAAAATTCTAATACCCGTCATTTTGACCGCTTCGGTGCTTCTAGGTATGCAAAAATGCTGGTGCTTCTAGTGTTAAAAGTCTTTCTAAATAAATAAAATAAAATATTTAATTATTCCTTCATTGTCATTAAAAAATGTTGGCTTGCTGGATATTATCCTGGCTTAAGGGTGAAGGTAAAATAATCGAAAATACCAGAAAAATATGTCCTCTTTAATCAAGAATTGAACTGTCGCTGGGTTTTTCAAAAATATTTCCTGTGAAAATTAATTTGTATTTTACGTTTCTATTTCCACTTCTCAAATCGATCTTAAAATACTAACAAGTTATGTTTTTATTATAAAAATTGTTTTTGCTTTTAATTTTTTTTTATATTGGTAAGTTTGCCTATTTGGCTGTTTTAAAAGCGTTATAACCCATATATTTTTTAAAATATTCAATTTTTGCGTTTTTTCTTGTACACAGAACGTGAGTTATCACGTCTGTGGACAGTCACATCTGGTGTAGTGAATAATATTGAAAATACGTTTTTATTAATCAACATATGAGAAATAACAAAACAAATTATAGATAAACGATTTGTTTTTATGTTTTTTTACCTGTCCTAGATATAAAATTTATTTAGTTGGATCAGCTATTAATTTATACAGGTTTATTAATTACCACAAATGTTTACCAGATGACGAGGCAAGCATAAAACCAAACAAAACGTTAAACTCATCGGTGAAGTTATTTTATCAGCAATTTTGCGTATAAAGAGTGCTTTGTTTGGTGAAATAGCTTTCGTCAAGACCTTTTGTTACATCTGTGGACTATTAAAAAAGAAAGTGTAATTTTAAATGTAGATTTGTGGACCACACTGTAACTAAAATATACAAAGCTGATTATATACCACAGTAAAACATTTTCTAATACAAAAAATGTGATGTGTAGATTGTTAGTAACGTGTTTTTCGTCACGTCCGTGGATTCTTGTTTTCCACGGACGTAGAAAATATCCACGGACATGATTTATTTTACATTTAACATTAAATTTTATTAAAACAAAATAAAAAATAAAAAAGGAAGGGTTTAACTTAGTTTAGTGCTAACTTAATATAGGGTTAAATAATACGTATTATGTTTTATATACCCTACGTGTATAGACATCAGAAATAAAAGTACTTTGTCAAGCCACTGGTCACATCAAGTCCGTGGACTATAGGTACATTTTTTTATTTACGGGAAAATTCTTTATATTTAGCTTGATCTCTAGCATTTATTTATCAAGTAACTACATCTCAATCAAGTTATAAAAAAGAAACATATTTAATGAATCTAAATTATTTTAAAACTTAGTGGTAAAATCTGCCAATTTCTTAAGAATGACCCATTTATGTTTAAAATATCAATGACGTAACGTTGTTTATGATCATTTTTGTATTATACGTGTTGTATTCCTACAATATAATTCACATTGACTTGGTTATTTGGGAAGAAAGCTCTGTCACCAGTATTGATCGAGCAATTGACGATTCTGTAGCCGTAGTAGACAGTTAATTTAATCTAAGCATAAGCATAATAGGCTAATACAAATGCATGAATATCCATTAACATTTTCGAACATCACTCTACATCCGACATAACGACTTTATATACTAGTTATATTCAGATGTAATTATAATATCAGTTATACAGGGAGTTTGACTTAAATGATAATAGACATGAATGGAAACACTTGCTACCAAGAGTAAATTGAAAATCGCGATCCCGTTATTCAGACATGAATATTATGTTCATAAATATAAATGGAAAATTGAAAAAAAAAAAGATAAAGAAGGGTAAATTAAGGTTTTCATCCTCACTGTCTCAATAGAAAAGTCAAATTTTCTGCGTCTGTCATGATCCAGGTCAGCATGTCATCTAAAATAATCTCGTACCGATTATGAAATAAAATTTTAAAATCAGCAAAGATTTTGTCTTCCAACAGGAGGGCGTAGGTTGGCCTGCGTCAAAAAAGAGTGAATAGATCGAAAACAATGTTATACCACTTCTGAGAAGGGTGTCTAACAGTCCCGACTTGTCTCCGATAGAAACATTGTGGCGTGAAATAAAAAAAGCATCGAGGAAATATCCTGCCAGGTCAGTGTGAATTGTATGAATTGAAATAAAAATTGCCAGAAATATGGGATTCATTTACTCCCGAATTTTGCCAGAACTTGTTAAAAACTATGCCTCGGAGAATTTTGTATTTAATTATTAATAGAGACATAGATAATGTCACTCAGTTGTAAATTTTTATTTTTTTTTGTATTAATATGTATTATAATTTATGCATTTTTTAATTTGTTGTTATTAAGTTACTTAAAGTCGAGGAAATGAAACTGAAAAAATGGCAAAACCTCGCAATTTTTTCGTCCAGCATCGATTTGCACAAAAATTTGGGATTAGGCTCATTTTACCCTCTAATTCATTTTCTGTATTGAGCCGTTGTACGCTTTTGGGTTTTTAAGGGTGAAAACTACCCCTAATTGTAAAAAATTATAAAATAATATTTTAAACTTTAATATTGTAAACATTTGCTTCTTATTAGTTACATAATGATTTTTTTATGTCTTAAGATATAATATCATAATATTTCAAGCCTTACAACCACCCTTGTTGGAGCTATATATAAAAAATTGACTTTTTTGGGAATAAAAATTTTTGTCAAAAATAATTTTGTATAATTTTTGAAGAGCTATAAGACTATGCGAATTAAATTCCATAAGATCCCTTAGTTTTTAATTGAGGCGGGTTTAAAGGGCTTGAATAAGGGGGTGTTTGCTCGTAAATAGAGATTTTAAACATCAATATCTTGCTTACTATTTAATGTAATGAAAATCTATGCACAAGATAATTTTAACCTTTAATATGCCGTATCTCGGTTCGTATTGGTCGTAAAAATAATACAGAAAAAGAATTTGGTATGTGTTACTAAAAGATACAATTTTAATATTTACAGTTTTTTGACTAAATGCATATTTTTCGAGTTATTTTCAAAAAACCCTCAAAAAAGGTGGATTTTTTCGTCGAAAAACTATTACTTTCAACCGCGAATAACTCAAAAAATATTGGTTTTACGAAGAAAATATAAAAAATATTTGTTTCTTAGAATTACTTATTACATCGATTTACATAGCTAAAACGTAATAAAAATTCCCACCCCCGAGATGGGGTGTCAACCACCCACAAGGTTTTAGCGTACAGTGGCATGATATAGAAAATTATCATTGGACCATTCCCTACCTTTTGTGAACATTTCAAGTAAATACATGCTGGACGAAAAAATTGACAGCCAAAATGCTTCATTGGCTGGCCTATTAATCGGTTTCATTAATTTAAAAAATATTTTATGCAATAATTGAAATCCAAAAATGTTTATCCATCCCTCTGTGGCTCAGTGGTAAAAGAGCCTAATTTTCTTTTCAATCTAATGTTGGTCAAACTGACATGGAAAGGGGCTCGTTAAGTTAACAAACAAAAAGTTTGTTTTTTTAATTTATTTCTCATTTTTTTTAATATTTTTATAAAACCTGAAAAAATGTTACACAAAGAAAGATTTCAATCAATAATTTAGTTTTCATACAATTTTTTTAATTTTTATAAATTCGTGCTATATTCTTAAAGAATATTGTACATTAATATAATATAATATATTCCTACTCTTTTTTTAATTAACTTACAGTTCGCGACATGGAACACAGTCCTTCAGCAAGTATCAGATGAGATATGCCAAGTTGCAATTAGGAATAACAAATGAACAATGGTATGTTATCGACGGCTGAATGTATCGTACAGCCGTTTGTTTATTAGATTCCAGAACTGTATGTTGGCTGGTGTGATGCCATACTAGACTGACTGAAAAGTGTCGAGGTTGCGAAATGTCCCACGACAGGGCGGTATTTGAAACTTTCCGTTCCGGGGAAATATCAAAATATAGAATAAACAATGCTTGTAGTTTTAACTTTATTAAGAGGAAACAGTAGCGATCAACAGGTAGCGAAAACGCGTTCCAAGATTGCGGCTGTAATTTTGAATATTTTTTCGAGATATTTGGCACACGTATTCGTAATATAATAAAGAATAGCGGTACAGAGCCCAATTTGAAAAATATATTAATATGTGGAAATTACTCTGCAATTAAATACAATATTAAAAAAGCGAGCCTGTACCGCCATTAACAAGAACAAAAAATACACTTTCTTCAAATAAACTTTTTTATCCGATGCCTAGATTTTGTGTCATTTTGGAACTAGATACTAAATTTTTTTATTTCATTAGTAGTTCCAAAATGACACAAAATCTAGGCATCGGATAAAAAAGTTTATTTTAAGAAAGTGTATTTTTTTGTTCTTCTTAATGGCGGTACAGGCTCGTTTTTTTAATATTCTATTTAATTACAGAGTAATTTCCACAAATTAATATATTTTTCAAATTGGGCTCTGTACCGCCATTCTTTATTATATTACGAATATGTGTGCCAAATATCTCGAAAAAATATTCAAAATTACAGCCGCAATCTTGGAACGCGTTTTGGCTACCTGTTGATCGCTACTGTATCACCTTAACTGATCAGGTTAAAAAGTCTTATTAAACTGATATGATTTGTTCCTTGCTAATTTAATGGCTCTTGTGTCCGTCAGGCTGCTCAAGGGCTTGTTTCATTCTTTTTTTTTTATTTAGCGTACACTAGTTTATACCCTGTACATTTTGTTTACATACTAGTTTATACCGTACATTTTATGTACCGTACGTTCATACTGCACACTAGTTTATACCCAGTCTTACAGTGTAAGATATGCCGATGACACCGTAGTATTAGCGGAAACAGAAGACCAACTAAAAATATTGATGAACATATAGACAAAGCGAAAACGGCGGGTCCGTTGGGAAAAATATTCCCAAGTAATTTTTTTGCATAATCACATTCGTGAGACATCCCAGAATAAGGTTCAAGAAGTCGCCCACGTGAAAAGTGGTTCAATTTTTTTTTAACAATTTTTTTAATCAAATTGCAAAAATCAATTTTTTTGGCCTGGACATTTTTTTGTAGGTTTTTTGGACCATTCTGGATAAAAAAGGTTTCTTATAATTTTTCTCTAAAGTTGAAGAAAAAAACGAGAAATTTCGATTTTCAAGGCTTAATAACTAACAAGGTTAAATATGAAAGTCAGAAAGTGACTAAATTAAAGTTTAATGCCCCCCTACAAGATCCTGAAGAAGTTTTTGTCATTATTTTATTACTAAGCTGTTATTTTTAAGTAATAATAATGAGCGCCATGCACGAGGTAGGCGGCCGTAAATGTGAGTGCAAGTAAGATGCACAATAGAGAACTTTCACATAAAAATATTTTTGCATAAAATTGTTACTTTACGTTTAAAAATGTTATATTCAAAATATTACGTCTTGACAATGAATGGTATACGTACAACAACTGATCAAAGTTCCGCGCCCAAAATTTCCGTTTCAAACAACTTCAAAAGCGCGAGCTGGGGTCTGACGTCACCAACCACTTTTCTCGTTCGCCCATTCGGTGAGCTATTGCATGGAATGCATTTTGCCATTGCTAGTTGTGCGTGTCGAATAACTGTGTTGTTTGCTCGGTGTTTATATTATTGTATTTAGTGTGTTTAGTGTATAATATACTTTATCAAAATTGAAAACAAATCTGCCTAATATAAGTACTGTATAGTGCCGGAATGCCAGAGCACAACTGTCAGAATATCCAACAAACATTTTTTACTGTACTAGCAGAACCAAAAACGTCGATTAAAATGGCTAAAGGCAGGCTTGCGAGATAACAAGGATATTTCACAAAGTAGCAAAGGTCTTTGTTACTGTGAGGATCATTTCGATGTGAGTATTTATCTAATTAGGTACCTAATAAGACATTTTCTATTTCAAGAAAAAATATTAGTTGTCGTTTCATGAAATGTGCCTACCTAAATTTGTTTATTGGTTACAGTTAGAACAAGACATGGATAACTATAATATATAATTCAAGATTATGGGTGGTCCCATAAGTCAGGTGTTGTCCCGCACATATTTGATTGTCAACTATATAGAAAACGAGCTTTTTCTCAGCCTGTGAGGGAAGCAGCCCTTAAAAGGGTTAAACGACAACTTCTTGAAGATGCCGCTTCTACATCTAAGTCTGTTCTAGAGGACAATGATGATAAGAGACAGTGTGATCCTAATTTCACAAACTTAGTTCAATCAGGACCTGAATTAAACCAACCAGCTTTACCTCAAAAACCGTACCTATCTCAATAAAAGTATTCAGTGTAAATTTCAAAGGAGTGTTACAATCGAGTTGTCACCATTGCAAATACATAATAAGGATGCAGGAACTTCACCTATAAAAGACTTGAAACATTATTTGAAGATACAAAAAGTGAATCAGGAAGTTCTGTATTTGAAGATAATAGTGAATATAGTGGTAGTGATGACTATTGGTACAATGAAAGTGATTCTGTATTTTGTGATGAAGATGCGAAAGAAGAGGAAGCAAAACAATTTAATTGTCTCTGAATTGTACAGTGATGAAGTTTCAATACAGACCTAGATTGTATACGTTTTAGTTTATACCTTTTAGTTAATGGAATTTTTTTTAACTCCTTTATTCTGCAATCTATCAGTAATGACAATAAGCGTCTTTGTTGATAAATGATTATGACATGTACAAGATGCTCCATTAAGCACCCTGTTTTATAATGTAGCTATTGCTAACTTTGTGGCATTACCTCTAATATTTACAAGATGTTATTATTTACAAAGATATGTACATTACTAATTACTTAAACCTATTAATTAAGTCTCTTGGTTTGAATTTTGTTTGTTTGAATTTTGAAACGCTTAGTTTGTCAGTTTGACAGTTTGTTTATTTGAGAACTGTCAAAGCGTATGTATTTGACTCGCCACTGGTCACTGCCCGTGTGCCACCTTTGTCACGAATGCCATATCGCGATTCTATTGGTAAAACTCTGTATCGTAATGAAAATCTGTATCATAATAAAGTTCATTACGATACAGGTAGTGACATCATAATTGATATATTATAGTATGAGAATAGAAAAATATACCTAATTATAACATGTTTAGATGAAAAGTTTTTTTAAGATATTAGATTTGATAGTGCTTTTCAAATAAGAACCGATTTAACTCATGTCCGAGAAATCTGCAAAATTCGCTACTTTACCACATTATTTTTGAACTTTATATTTGGTATTTTACAAATGACTACCTCATTCTGAGTAACGTTAATATTCTGTTTACATCTGTGGTTAAAATGTAGACAAATATAAAACCTGTAAGACGATTATTATACTTAATTATCGAACAGAAATTAAATTATGGATGTTACAACTGTTTTATTTTACAATTTTATTCTTAATAAACATTTTATAATTATCAATTAACCAATAAAAATTTAGGAACCTCAGCAAGAGACGTCGAATGAAGTAGGTCTGGTGGAAATCCGTGACTGCATAAATATAAAGTCAAATGAGACGTTATTTTGTAATAATTAATTTTTTATATTCTCATACTATAATATATCAATTATGATTTCACTAACTGTATCGTAATGAACATCATTATGATACAGCTTTCATAACGATACAGATTTTTAACCAATAGAATCGCGATATGGCATTTACCATGAAGGTGACACAGGCTCAGTGACCAATGGCAAGTCAAATACATACGCTTTGACAGTTCTCAATATATAAACAAACTGTCAAAATGACGAACTACTTAATTTGCTTGCGTTAAAAAATTAATAAATTTGAATATATTTTTTGTTGTGAATGTTCATAGAAAAAGTCGTGTATAGAACTTGCATTTAATTATCATTATGAAGCTCGTGCTGTATACGAAACTCGCCGCTAGGCGGCTCGTTTCGTATGCCTCATACTCGCTTCATAATGACCATCATTAAATGCTCGTTGCATAATATATTATAAAAGAGTTTAAATTCAAACAAATTAAGGCAGTGCATTAATTGTTTCACTGATTTCTGTGTATTTTGCTTAGGTATAAGGAATTTAAATTGATTAGTATTAATTAAATACAGTTTAAAATTTATAGTTTATTATTACAGTGGGTGATCATATTATTAGACCCACCTAATAAACTTCAATGTTTTAGAGGAAAGGTATACAGGGTGAGTCATGAGGAACTGTAGATACTCCTACCTTGTATAGAGGCTCCTATGGGGAATAACAAATGACCATTAAAAAGTGTCTGCTCCCATTGTTTTTTAATATACAAGGCAAGTTTCGCATTTTGAAAGAAAATTTTTATTCGTCATAATTTTTGAACGGTCAGCTCGATGTGTCTCTTATTTTGGTCAATCGTTAGACTATTACCACCTAATCAACTGATTTATTTAAACTAGAAAAAAAATCAGGTCCGGCTTTAAAAAATTAGTTCGTTTGGGTCTATAAGAGGTACGAGTATGTACAGTTCCTCATGACTCACCCTGTATAATTGAGCTGTATCATATATTAATTAATTTGTTTCCATTTGGCTATCTTGTTACACTTTATGAAAGTACAATAAATAGTCTGACAATAGTGGCAACATGCATGTGTGGCAATGCGTGACTCATATGCCATTGCTTGTCAGTGCTGCCCAGCCTAGCTTACAACTCGTGTGCCTATTATTTTGTATTCTTGGTGTTTAGAGTTATAATAAACTTTGTGAGTTTCCATTACTATCTAGTGATATTCTGACAGTCCTATACTATATTTTGTGAATTTAGTAAAAAATGCGCGTTCGTTACAGTAGTTGTACCAGAACATCATGGGAAATCCAAAGACATCTAACCAAGGAAAATAGCAGAAATAAAAACTTTAATATTCAATACTAATCACTCCAACAGAAACATAGCATCCACATCTAAAGTTTCAAAGGCAACGTGGACCGTATAAAGAAAAAACGTACGTACCATTATTAAACAAAAGTAAAATTTTCTGAGGTGGCTCGAATAATATGATCACCCACTGTATAATAAATCTTCGTTTGGAAATTGTGATTTTTATTTTTAGCAAAAACTGTGATTGTAGAAAAAGTATAGTGTCTAACACGTGCATAAAGATAATATCTCACTCGTTTGAATTGCGGCACTCGCTGGCGCCCGTATCGCATATTTTCAAACTCGTGAGAAATTAGTAACTTTCTGCACTTGTTGCACAATGTACTATTTTGTTTTCTTCTTTCAATATCTGCTTTAGCTCTATTTTAGTAGGTCTTCTTATAACTCTTTTCTGTTCAATTTTTTTAGGTGCTCTGAGCAACGTGGCCTTGTTCATTTTGTGTTCACCTCAAATATTGTCAATCCTTTGTTGTTTTACACTTATATGTCTTTGTGGTTTGTGTTGAATGATTCCTTATATGCTCAGTGACGGTTATAACAGAAATAGTAGTTTATGTCCTTGTCAATCCCATTACTGGTCACATTTTATTCATAATTTTTTTAATAATTAACCCTTAACTCTTGACGTGGATGTTTCACGACGTATACTTTTACATGCAGTATGTCATACCGTTGCCTATACTCTTTTGTTTTCAGTATGAATTTGTCTTATATCACTCTATTTCTTATTTACATTACTCAGGGAATTATTATTCACACTGCTATAGAATAAAATACTGCTACAGATAAAATAAACTTTATTTTTTCAAGAAAATTATGACCGCATGCATATTAAAAAAATGGTGGAGGTTCTAAAATCCTTTAGAAACACAAAAAAAACTTTAGTATTGGTAACTAAAAATAATAGTCGAGGCATTGAAGCACAAAAAAGGCCTTACTGTCGATTTTTGTCGCAATAAGACGGATTTTAATGCAGTTTGGTGCGTCGGATTCGTGAGAATGTCAGGAAATTTTGTGAACTGATGTAATGAATAAGAAATCTGAAATTGCATTTGTGCATAAGAAATATGCATTTCAAAAGTGCACTCGGTAAATAGTGGGAAAAATTGACTAAATTTTCTTATTCGGGGATTTTTGGGGTCGCTGAAAACGAATATGAGGTCGGCGAGAGTGTGCAAGCTACCTGGTGCCTGCAGCGGGTGTAATAAACGTCTTCCTCTGTGGTAATTTATCATAGAATTGGCTTAAATTCATTACTTGGGGGGTTTTTGGGGTCGCTGAAAATGAATATGAGGTCAGCGAGAGTGTGCAAACTACCTGGTGCTTGCAGCGGGTGTAATAAACGTCTTCCTCTGGAGTATTGTGGTAATTTATCATATAATTGGCTTAATCTCATTACTCGGTGGTTTTTGGGGTCGCTGAAAATGAATATGAGGTCGGCGAGAGTGTGCAAACTACCTGGTGCCTGCAGCAGGTGTAATAAACGTCTTCCTCTGGACTATTATGGTAATTTTTTAAATAATTGGCCCAGAATTGTTACTCGGGGGTATAATATTCTGTAGTTGTAAGTCAGACTGCGGCAACTAATGCGGGTGCAGGAAGCATGGGTTAGTTTGTAATTTAGCCTGCAAAAATTATGCAGGCTCTGATTGCACTGCATTGGACTCGAGAGAGGGAGCAATATTGAAGAAGATTATAATGATGAAGAAAATGAATTTTAAAGATAAATTACGATAAATTTTGTATAACGAACTTTTTAACCATAAATATATTATAATAATAAAAATTTATGTTTACTTATAATAAAAATACCACCCTTTTCGATCACTATAGTTACATCGAAGAAAATAGATTACCCCAAAAACCCCCGAGTAACGAGTTTAAACTAATTATATGAAAAATTACCACAATACTCCAGAGGAAGACGTTTATTACACCCGCTCCAAACACCAGGTAGTCTGTACACTCTCGCCGACCTCATATTCGTTTTCAGCGATCCCAAAAACCCCCGAGTAAGAAAATTGAGCCAATTTTTCTCACTATTTACCGAGTACACTTTTGAAATGCATTTTTCTTATGCACAAATGCAATTTGAGATTTCTTATTCATTACATTAGTTCACAAAATTTCCTGACATTCTCACGAATTCAACGCACCAATCCGCATTAAAATCCGTCTTACTGCAAACAAATCGACACCTCAATCCTTCAATGCCTTGACTAGTATTCGTGTGGCACATCATTTGAAAGGTAATTATTTTCTCGATGCGACCCTCAATTTTTTTTATTTGCATGGTAACTTTATAGACAATTTTGGATTTAACTAATTTATAATAAATTTGTTAAGTCCAAAATTATCTTCAAAGTTATTACTTAAATTAAAAAAAAATAGAGTCGTATCGAGAAAAAAAATTATCTTTAAAATAATGTACCACTTGACCACACTTGCTATTTAAAAAAAGTGGGGGTTGATGCGGAGCAGTAGGGGGTTACATTTGAGGGCATGAATTTTGCATGAAAATTTCCGTTGGAACAGACTGTATAAACGTAAACACTGACATGCGGTATGTAATACCGCAAGAAAACTATATAGTCAGAGAGATAGAAGCGGATTTTGTGAGTGATAAGTAATATGGAAAAACTATACAGGGATATGTTGATTTAGTTGTGTACATGACGTTCCCCAACGGCCGAAAACCAAAGTGGGGGACGAAAGTAGTTATAAGGGGTCAACGTCGCGGTTTTATTATTTTTTTTTGTGACGCTCATGATCGCGATAGTGCACCAAAATTTGGGAATAAGTGGCTCATGACGTAACTAAGTAAAATCTCTAGGGGCCGAACGCTGCATGGCCGATAAAGGGGTGGGGGCGGGGGTGAATATAAAAATATAAAGGGTTTTTTGAGACGTTCGTGATTGATATAGTGCACAAAAATTTGGGAATAAGTAGACCATGACAGAACTAAGTAAAGTCCCCAGAGCCGGAAACCAGAGTGGGGGACGAGGGTAGTTATGGGGGGTCAAAGTCGCGGTTTTTAATATTCTTTTTTGTGACGCTCATGATCGAGATATTGCACCAAAATTTTGGAATAAGTAGGTCATGACGTAATTAAGTAAAATCTCCAGGGGTGCCTCGCTGCGTGGCCGACAAAGTGGTGGGGCAGGGGTGAATATAAAAAATGTAAGGGTTTTTTGCGACGTTCGTGATTGAGATAGTGCACCAAAATTTGGGAATAAGTAGACTATGACATAACTAAGTAATACCCTCATAGCCGGAAACCAGAGTGGTGGACGAGGGTAATTATAAGGGGTCAAAGTTGCAATTTTTATTATTTTTTTTTGTGACGCTTATGATCGAGATAGTGCACCAAAATTTGGGAATAAGTAGGTCATGACGTAGGTAAGTAAAATCTCTAGGGGCGGAATGCTGTCTGGCCGACAAATGGGTGGGGGTAGGGGTGAATATAAAAAGTATATGGGGTATTTTTGCGATATTCGTGATTGAGATAGTGAACCAAAATTTGGGAGTAAGTAGATCATGACGTAACTAAGCAAATCTCCAGGGGTGGAAACCAGAGTTGGGGATGAGGGTAGTTTTAAGGGGTCAAAGTCCCAGTTTCTATTATTTTTTTGTGACGCAGCACAACATTTGTCCCCCACCCAACGTTCCGATCCTGGAGATTTTACTTAGTAATGTCATGATCTACTTATTCCCAAATTTTGTGCACTATCTCGATCACGAACGGCAAAAAAACCCTTATATTTTTATACTCACCCCTGCCTACCACCCCTTTGTCCCCAAGCAGCGTTCCGCCCCTGGAGATTTTACTTAGTTACGTCATGAGCTACTTACTCCAACATCTTGGTGCACTATCTCCATCATTAGCGTCACAAAAAAAAATAATGAAAACGGCGATTTTGACCCCCAATAACTACCCACGTCCCCCACTCTGGTTTTCGGCTCTGGAGATTCTACTTAGTTATGTCATGGTCTACTTATTTCCAAATTTTGGTGCACTATCTCAATCACGAGCGTCGAAAAAAACCCCTGATATATTTTATATTCACCCCTGCCCCCACCCTTTTGTCGGCCACGCAACGTTCCGGGCCTAGAGATTTTACTTAGTTATGTCATGACCTATTTATTCCCAAATTTTGGTGCACAATCTCGATCATGAGCGTCACAAAAAAAATAATAAAGACCGCGATTTTGTCCCCTTATAACTACCCTCGTCCCCCACTCTGGTTTCCGGCCGTTGGGGACAGTCATGTACACAACTAATTGGACATATCCCCGTATAGTTTTCCCATAATACTTATCACGCACAAAATCCGCTCCCAGCTCTTAGACTATTACATCAACGTAGCTGAAATAGTAAACCAAACTAAAACTACAGCAGTTAATAGCAGGTACAATAATTACACAACACTTGAAGTTACACAGATGGTGTTCTTGAAATCTTTTATAAATCAAACTTTAAAAAGGGTAAACCCTGTAGTTGGCTGTATACCTTCGATAAAACAACATGGAATGAAGTGAACACTTCTGTTGTATATAGGTATAAGAATTTATTAAAATTCTTAAAATGTATCCACAAGGTAGTGGAAGTATAAAACGATTTCGGTCAAACTATCCATCATCGGTGTAAACCTGGAAACAAGTGAACCACTTAGATTAAAAAACAAAAGGGTGAAATTTTGACAGTTGAAAAAAAATAGAAAATGTGGTTACTTACGTCCAGTTTACAAGTAATTGTAACTAGCCACTTCAATAGGTGTAAAAACCTCTAAATTACATTATTGTTACATTTTATATTAAAAAGTAGTCGACAATAAGTCGATGTCTTAAGATTTTAAGGTTTACATGTAGATGTATTTCATCCTTGCTCGAAAATTGCGCAAGGCACTTGTGTTCTAGTGAGAAGTTACCGACCAACTAATTGTTAGACAGATTGATGCCAGAAATGTATGACAAGATGTAAAAGGAAGATAGGTGGATTTTTCGTCTGTCATCCGAAAATATATTGTCGGTGCGGTATTACATACCGCATGTCAATGGTTAAGGATTAAGTGTTTTAACCCCCTACATCATAAAATTTGTAAACAGTAATGCAATATTCAAGAAGATAATGACAGTAGCAGCCAATTATTGGCCATAAATTTAAATTTAAGAATATTATAATATAATTACTATACCTCTTAAAATACAATTATTATTGTGTATATCGCAATATCTTCTAGATATAGACCTTATCCCTAACAAAAAGTGGCCTACAGAACCGTCAAAAACTGTAATCTCTTGCAAAATTTGTAAAACAATAACCCAAAACAGATTGAAACAACAAAGTTTTCGATAAAAGCCGGTCCAGCTGTGACAACTGCCAAATTATAGTATGTAGCGAACGATGGAAGCGAATGAGGGAGTCAGGCGATTCGGGGGTTAGGGGCGGAATGCGAATTCGATGGACGTGTGTGCTTATCGCATTACAAATTGCATCAGATTTTCTTGAGTGATACGCTATCGATATTGATTCCCCCTTTTTTGTCGCATCGTTAAAGAACTATTATCTTTTTGGTATTTGTTATATAATTCGTGTGAAATTACTATATCGTGTTAACACGATGAACCATGTCAATATAAATCGTGTGAATACGACGAAATTCATACAGACTAAGCATTAAATAATGTGTCAAACTTAAGGGGATAGGCGCAAAATCTTGGTCCAATGCTATTTAAATGCAATCATTATTTTCGAATCCTGAGAAAACTAATAAATATTTTTGAAAAATTTAAACCCAGAATGAAAGATTGCATTATTACAGAGTACAAAAGTCTCTCAGAATAAACAAAAATTTTCACGTACTTTAGATATTCCACCCTCAATACAGATTTTGGTCATCCGAATAAGTTTGTTTGGTATTGAGAACTCCGCCATGATATTCCATACTTGGCTTCTTTCTACGGTATCATATGCATGTCGAAAGTCTATGAAGAGATTGTGCATGGGTCTGTTATACTCCTATCTCTTTTCTAGAAGCTGTCTCAGCATGAATAGATCTATTGTTGATCTGTTTGCACTAAAACCGGCTTGATATTCTCCTAGGACGTTTTCAGCATAAGGGGTTAGTCTACTAAAAATGATGTTTGAGAGGATTTTATATGCCGTGTTTAGAAGTAAAATACCTCTACAATTCGCGCATTTTGTTTTGTCCCCTTTTTTGTGGATGGGTACTGTGATGTATTCCTTCCATCTTGCTGGTATCCTTTCTTCTAACCATATATGCGTTATTAACTGGTGGATTTGGCGACGTAGTGCGTCTCCCTCATATTTAAGAAATTCTGCTGGTATTTCGTCCGTATCCGGCGCTTTGTGATTTGAAAGGAGGGATTTTTGATGGGCATGTCCTCTGTGATATAGATCTCTTCTTTGTGCAGTTCTTCCTGTATGATGTTTAGAAGGTCCCTGAAATACCCTTTCCATTCTTCAGTTAGTTCTTTAGAGTCGATTATCATATGGCCTTGATTGTCTCTCAGTATAGGGATATAATTGGTTCGATGTACTCTTTTCTCAGAGGAAATTGCTTTATAGAATTCTCTGGAGCCTGGTTTGGGTCGATCTCTCTCCATAGCTTCATATTTTTGTTGTTCATAGTTTCTTTTCTTTGTACGTATTATTTTTCTCGTTTCTTTTTGGCAGTCGTCGTATTCCTTTTTTACTTTTGAAAAAATACTGTATGACTTGTACACACTTCTAAGTAGGTCAAACCGGCAAACAGATATAACATGTCCTCAAAAAAATTGATAGTGTGTAAAACATGCCCTATTTTTTTTTACACACTATCAATTCTTTTGAGAACATACACCTGTTTGCCGGTTTGACCTTTTTACTTTTGTCTGTTTGTAGTTGTATTCATGTCTTCCTTACTGTTTGTCCTTTTTCCAGCTGTTTCCTACATTCCTCGTCATACCATATTTTTGCCCTCATCCTCTTACTCCCTCCAAAGATCTTATCGGCTGTCTTGGTTATTATTTCGGCAGTCGTTTTCCACAGGTCTTCTATATCATTGTATACTCTTTTAGAGTTTAAGGTTTGTTCAAGTTGTTCTCTATATTTTTGTTGTGTCTCTGTATATGTACTGCATTTCATCCATGTTCCATTGTGGGTTCATGGTTGTTTTATTGTATTTGTGGCTAGATATTCTGGATTTGACTTTTGCTCTGACTAATTTATGATCTGCGTCTCCATCTATTTCTCTGAGACTTCTTACGTATATGATATTGTTCCCATGACGGGCAATGATGTGGTCAATTTGGTTTCGCGTAATATGGTCGTTTGAGACCCACTTTTGCTTACGAATTAATACTAGCTGCTGCATTTTCTGTTAGTCTTAAGCCATTGTCGTTGGATAGTATAATATGGAGGCTGTGTTTACCTATTGTGGGGTATAGGCTAGGTTATTTGCCTATTTTAGCATTAAAATCCCCGCAGAGGAGATCCCCCGCATTAAGATCGTTATTAATATTCTTAAATTGTGTTCTCTAATTCATCTTCTCCCAAATTTCATCGATCATTCATTCTTTGAGTGTTGTATTCTGAATGCTATCTTGTAATTATTTGTTTTATATTTTTTCATTGTATTTTTCTTTTCAGAAGAAATATTGTGAAAGAATTTCAGTAACATCTAGGAATCTAGATTAAAAATATAGATATTGCCGACCTAAGTAGCCTCTCTTTAACTCTACTTTCTATTTTGTGTTTTCTGCCTCGTTAAATCATAACTGAACAATTCTCTTAATGTCCGAACAATTCGGACATCGCGTCTCCAATCGCTACCAATGGGATTTATTAACCCAAACTCCAACACCTGTTTTCTTTTATAGGAAGACCAGACGCTGATAATGTCACTAGAGCCTTTTATTCTCAATTTATAAACCCACGAAGCTTAACCGGAGAAAAGAATCAATGCTCTGGGAATTGGTAAAGTTTACGACTTAGTGGACAAATAATTTATTTTTCGGTAAAGATGTGGGTTCGGGAAAATTTATGGAAAACATTTGGCAAGAACACTTGGGACTTTCACCTAGTTTTTATCGGTTTACTAATACTCTCCTTCAATAGGTTTATAGAAATAATTTATAGCATAAAATTAACAACATGTTAGGAGAAAAAGCAATGACAAAATTTATTTTAATAAAAAGTATCATTTCTTTTTGTTATTTAATCGTTAAAGTTGCATCCACTTTATTACCTACTGTTAACAACATTACAGTAATTATTAACAACTAATTTTTTTTGGGATGTTATTGGAATGACGGAAACAAATTTACGGTATAGTCTATGTAAGAAATTTAGTGGAACGGTCAGACTTGTAGGTTTTGGAAGTTCAGCTTTAAGCTATAGTTCGGCGCACAGCAACTGATTTTTCTGATAATTAAATATGTACAATAAGATACGGTTGAATGCTCGAATATATGCATTTTACAAATTAAAAATTACCGAAACTAATTTTAGCGCATATTATGATATGTCCTGATTTAACGGTAGGTATATACCTAATAGTCGGAGTGATAGAAGAGGATTTTGCTCGTGATAAGTAATATGGACAAACTATATGGGGATATGTTGAATCAGTTGTGTACATGACTTTCCCCTAAGGGCTGAAACCAGAGTGGGGGACGAGGGTAGTTATAAGGGGTCAAAGTCGCAGTTTTTTATTTCTTTTTGCGACGCTCATGATCGAGATAGTGCACCAATATTTGGAAATAAGTAGGTCATGACGTAGCTAAGCAAAATCTTCAGGTGCGGAACGCTGCGTGTAGAGACAAAGGGGTGGCGAGCAGGGGTGAATATAAAATTTATAATGGTTTTTTTTTGTGACGCTCGTGATCGAGATAGTGCACCAAAATTACATCGCATCGCTGTCCCCTTATTACGTGTCCCACATATTGTAACATTCTTATTTTTATCGTTTTTATTATTTCGTATTCTGTGCCTTTCAATACTTCCGTATTCGTTTTCTTCTGTGTCCATGCTATTGTAAGCATTCTCCTGTAACACCA
Organism: Diabrotica virgifera virgifera; assembly: GCF_917563875.1. Lineage (NCBI taxonomy): Eukaryota > Metazoa > Arthropoda > Insecta > Coleoptera > Chrysomelidae > Diabrotica > Diabrotica virgifera. The sequence continues at coordinate 92,739,764 of NC_065444.1, forward strand.
CATTTCCAATTACTGTAGCTTATTTAAGTGTTCTTGCTTTAGCGTCTAGCTTTCAAGTCCATTTTGCAGTATTGAAAATACATAGCATCTCAGAGCTCTTACTCTCAGTTCTAATCTAAGGTCTTTGTTGCAGAGAATTGTTTTCATTTTTACAAATCCATTTCTTCTTATTCCTATCCTGGCACCTATTTCTCTTGCTGGATGAGTATTTTCTGAAATTCTGGTTTCTAATAATTAATTAATTTCCAAGCATGTAGGGTAGCAGCACCATTTTTGGCCACTTCACCGTTAGTGGCCACCTAAACCAATAATCTAATATAATAAGGTCCGAGTTTACCGCCTTTACGGAAATCGGAAGAATTTCGACTATATTCGTTCTAACACGATGGCTCTACAATTTGCGACTTATTCTGATTTACAGGTTAGTTTCTACTTATTCTTGAAGTAGGTGACACTGTGTATTAGACCTTCTGTTAACGATATACGTAAGAAAACAGGTACGTTTATTTAAGCTGTATTTAAGCCAAATATTAAAATTTTGTGATCAACGTATGATTTTAAGTTTTGGGTATGATTTCTTTACGATTTCATCTGTTTTTAAACTCCTTATTTTATCTCGATACATTATTAAATTGGGTGGCCACAAATGGAACACTTATTTTTGTATTCACACCATTAATGGCCATTTGCTGGCTACTATTAGAACACTTCTGACCTATTTGTGGCCACAGCAACTGTTTAATAGTGGCTACTAATGGAACAGTTAAATCCAATTTTGGTCATATGACATAATTTACTGACTACTTTAAAAACACGCGTGTTCCCATAGTAGCCAGTTATACTCTACAGGGTGTCTTACTCGCAACGGACCGTTCGTTAACAAAATGATTTAAAAATATTTTGTAATAATCAAGGTATCCCAAAATGGGGTTGTAAAACAAAAATATAATTTTTTTATGGAGAACCCTGGAGTATGCATTTACTATACATTGACATTTATTTAAAACAAATAAGAAACCATACCGTTACCGGTAAAACATCATGTACATAAAAATATAACTAATAATTTATTTATAAATGTTTGTTATTATTACAGATAATGGCACGGAGTAAAAAGAAAATTGAAATCAAGAAAAAAAATAATAATGTACGACAACGACCAAAACGAAAATTTTTTCAATACGAACCTCAGCAAGTAAAGAATGCATTGGAAGCTATTCGAGGTGGAATGAAAGTAAGTACAGCATGTAATTTGTATGAAGTACCCCGTTCCACAATACGCAATAAGTTAAGTGGAAGAGCTCCAGAAACATCAGGCAAAGTCGGAAGAAGTCCAGTTTTAGGGAAGATCATAGAAGATCGGCTGGTACACTGGATCAAAACTACAGCTAAAATGGGTTTTCCTATTTGTCGAGAAGGCCTTTATTTTTCAATAAAAAAATTGGTAGAAGACAGTCAACTAAAAACCCCTTTTAAAGCAAATACTCCTGGGAGGAAGTGGTTTCATCTATTTATGCGTAGATTTCCAGAACTCTCATTAAAGCAGTCCGAATACATAAATAGAGCCAGATCATTAATTACTGAAGAAAAAATCCGAAACTGGTTCAAAGAAACTTTGGATTTACTTGGAGATGATAAGCATGTTTTGGATGATCCGGCAAGAATCTGGAATATGGATGAGACGTCTTTCTATTTATGTCCAAAAGGCGGTTTAATTTTAGCGGAGAAAGGTCTTCCAGTTGACAACACTTCATCCTCCTCGGACAAAGAAAATATAACCACTTTAATAACAGCAAATGCTTTAGGGAAAATGGCACCACCCCTTACACTTTTTATATATGATCGGCTTCCTGAGAAGATCTGCAAAAATATTCCAAGAGACTGGGGAGTTGGAAAATCACCCAAAGGATGGATGACATCAAAGTGTTTTTACGAATACTTTTCAAATGTGTTTATTCCTTTTATTCACGAAAGTAATATTGCGTTGCCGATTATAGTTTTTTTGGACGGACATTCCTCGCATTTAAGTTTGCCTTTAAGTCGATTGTGCATTGAGAATAAAATTATAGTTGTGTGTTTACATCCAAATACGACACACATCCTTCAGCCGTTGGATGTCAGTTTCTTTTTTCCGTTAAAAAGTAAGTGGAAAACTGAAGTAAAAATGTACAGATTTCACAACGGCAGAGATGTCAAAAAACATGACATTCCACAACTCCTTCAAAAAATTATGGATAACACTGATTTTACTAAATCTCTACAAAATGGGTTTAAAACATGTGGGCTTTTTCCGTTTTCTGCTAATAACGTAGATTATTCTAAAATCACATTAAAGAAAGAACCCATAGTAGTCTCTAGCAAAACGAAAACTTGTCTGACACATTTAAAATATTTGGAGTCTAAAATTCATCCCGACGTTTTAAAACAATTCAAACAGTCCAAATACGATGCTTTTGATGAATCATTGTACAATATATGGGTACAGTTTAAAAACGAAGAAGATTTATTACATGACCCTATTGAGAGTGTCAGCAAATTGTCGGCTGAGGAAATTCCTAACCATTATATGGTAGACAATTCCATTGTAATTGAAGTGGAAGATAATAATGTACTAACATCAACTCCAACAGTCTCTAATATTGTAGAATTTGACTTTCCAGAGTATAATAATCCTTCCTTTAAAGAAAGCAGTTTCATAGACAATGCTACAGAAATGTTAATAGATAAAGAGTTAGCAAAAAATTCTGATGTGGTTATGGACAATGAATCGATGGATCTATTGGAAAATAGCAGTGTTATTAATAAATTGACGGACTCGCCTATACCTTCAAATGTTGACTTAATGACTTCATCTGTTGGTACTACCATTGTCTATACTCCGAAAAGAAGGCCTGTAGACCTATTAAGTAACATTCTAATTTATCCCAGTGACGAAAACATTTCCAAGAAAACCAGAAAGCGCGAAATCTTACCTTGTGTGCTAACATGTAATACATGGTTGGAACTTGCGGTGGCTAAAGAAAAAGAAAAAGAACTTGAAATGGAAAAAAAAAAGAAAAAAAGAAGCAAGACAAAGAGGCGAAAAGACCCTGTAAAGAAGAGAATCTAAAAAAAACTTCTAGGAAAAATGGAATTAAGATAAAATCTAAAGAGACTAAAAAAACCGAACTAATAAACAAAACAGTTTCCGTGAGTAATGTAAAGGCCCCTGAAGATGTAAAACAAGTAATTGGAAACGGGTTAGAAAAGACCAATCTCACACAAGAATCAGGGGAGGAACCTGTCTGTGAGGAGGCCAAAAATATACAGAATGTAGTTGAAGAGAACCCTCTTGACATATGTACTGCGGACAAAGTATCTACATACGTAATTGTACAGTACGAAAGTAAGTTTTTCCCAGGAATAATTACTGACGAAAAAAAATGGCAAGGTTCTAATCAGCACAATGGAAAACTATGGGAATGATTGGAAGTGGCCACAAAAAAAGGATGAAATTTGGTATGAAAAGGATGAGGTAATGGAAGAAATTCAACCATCTTTAAAAAAAAATTCAAGGGGTTACTTTTTTGTTGAAGAGATCAATAAATATTATAAATTTTAGTAATTCGTGTTGATTAAATCTGTTGTAATAACAATTTTTTTTATTAAAACTACTATCCTTTTCATGTAATTTTATTAACATTTCTAGTAATTAAATATAATTTTTCTACCTTTAGTAAAAAAATGTGTTAGGTAACTAAAAATACTAGAAACTATCATTCTTATCTATGTAGAATTAAACAAATGGCCACAAATGGTTTCTGAATAAACCACATTAGGAGCAAAGTGGTCACAAATGGTACAAAGTTAGTTTTTATATGCTTTCTGAACTAAAAATACCTAACAAAATGTCCTTATAATTTAACTTCAAACGTAAGTGGCTATTAAATCAAACAAAGTTAACGTCATACGTTTGCTCAATTACAAGTCCGCAGCTCTAATTTTTGATTTTTAATGATTTATTAAGGCCAAGAAATTCCTTAAGATGGCCAAAAATGGTGCTGCTACCCTATTTGTATTTATCAACCTTCTCTATCGGTACATTTACCAAATACGTTTGTTTGTATACCTATTTGTGTTCTTCAGTTATTATCATGTCTTTTATTTGGTCTTTTTGTATTCATTTTTAGTAAATATTTTACGACAGATCTTATCAAGGCGTAAAAACAATTTAATCAAAAAACCGCTTTAATAAGCAAAATGACCAGAAGAAAACAAAAACTTTTTATTTAGACTTTTCAATAAAATCCAATGGTAGGGGAGCAAAGTATTCTAAATGTGCAGTCACTCGAGCGCTTTGGGGACCTATTGGGTTGTGAAGAGTAGGTCCTAAAACCAAAAAAAGTTAAGTAAAGTTTTCCGTTTTAGTGGGGACTTGTCCATTTTTAATTTAATTTTCCATTTTCAATAATGGTTTTTTTAGATTATAGCACCATCTATCCATAATCCGAAAAAATGTCTCGAATAAATGTTACTTATTTTTACGTAAGGTATCCAAATCTGCAATAAAAAATGGGAGCTCCCATTTAACATTTTCAAGTAACCCCCCACTTCACCTCCGTGGGCAGGCGCGGATCTGGAAATTCATAATAGGGGGGTCAGACTTACCTCAAATATTATATTTTCCAGATTTAGCCATACCTACGACTCACACTTACTCTAACGATAAAATACACTACATATATTTATAATCCCAGATACCTACAGTATCAAAAACATTGAGCTCTGATGGGACTCTTTCCGTATTATCAAGCCGTAGTTGCAAGTAAAATAAAACGGAATTATCATAAATACATTTAATATTAAATCATTATTAATATACACCATTTTAAATATGAAGTGACAAATATCTTTCTAAGGTCGGGAATAATATAACAATAAAGAAAAATATATTAATATAATGGTTTCTACAAGTTGTGAATAAAGTAACTATAAACCAGATTTACGGAAAGCAATACATACGCTACTAAACACAATTTGTGATACTGGGAACAGTTTGGTTTAACAATACACATAAAGAAAACAAAACTAAGTTATCCTAGTTTATCTAAGAAAACTTACGGTTATCAGTAAGAAATGTAAAGTCATAACAAGAATCCAGATAAAAAATGAAGATATTGAACAAATAGACAAAATGAAATACTTAGCAGTCTGGATTAAGGAAAATCTAAATATGCAATCAGAAATTTAATCAAGAATAGACCAATCAAAAGCAGCCTTTTTGAAGATAAGGAAATTACTATGTATGAGTAACCAAAGACTCAAATTGCAACTCCTATATCGAGTGGTAAAATACTGAAGCTGGGACTGCTAATGTTGACATAATTACAAAGTTGACTTAATTAGAAAGTTGACTTTTGAGTAGTAAAAGGAGACTTTTGAGATTTGAGATGTGCCTTCTTAGAAAAATTTTAAAAATACCATGGACTGATCATATTACGAACGAAATGGTGTTGCAAAAACCGGAGTAGACAGAGAACTTTTGACCACAATTAAAAGGAGGAAAACAGCATATTTTGGGCACATACTTAGAAATGATAAATACGATTTTTATAGCTAATTATAAAGGGTAACATCGAAGGAAAAATGGGTCCTGGCAGACGACAAATATCCTGGCTAAAAACATTCGCGACTGGACCGGGTTTAACACACAGACGCTTTTAAGAAAAGCAGAAGATAGAGACGAATTTGGAATTCGTCAAATGATGGCATAAATGAATATTATGTACGTTAGAATGGTACAAAAACAATTAATTAACTTTGAATGACAGAATAATAGTAAATAAAAACGATATCTAATAAAAACAGATTCGCACAAAATGCAGTTAATAAAATGTAATGCAATAAAATAAATATAAATATACAATTGTACAATACAGTTTATGAACTGCATTATGTCGGTTTGAATCTTTCGTTTGGAGATATTCACTATTAATAATTAATGAATAATTATTAGTCAACGCAAGCTAATACAATTCACGACTATTAATCTCACTGGTCACTTTTTTCCAACTGGAGGTGTAAAGATTAACGTTTCTACCATCAATGAGTAGGTACGCGCCCCTGAATTATCTAGTAAAATTCAATTATTTATATCTTTATTATACCTACCGCAAATTTGAAAAGTGAATTTTCATGAAGTACCCAGTGTACATAATGTATTTGCATTTTAGATATCATTTCTGTTATTCTTTGAATTGAGAAAAATATTTTAGTTGTTTATGGCTCCATCGGTACCCAAACAAATGCGGCTTTAATTTATTTTTCAGAAAAGGCTGGTTTTATTAGATTTTATTTCTTCTTTCAATAATTCTTTGGAAGCGGTTGTCGTTTAATTTAGTGTTCTACTGATGACTTAAAGTTTAGAGTTGACAGAAAAAAAATAATAAATAATAAAAAACACTTATAGACTAAATAAAATAGGGTGGTCTATAGACCCTTTGACCCCCCTGTACCCGCGCCTGTCCGCGGGGGGTCGTGTTTGGTGTCATTCAATAGATTTTTCAAAAATATTGAATAAGTGTATTTTCCAGTTTTTCGATATAATGTTCATTTCGCGAAATATCGCGGGATTCGTATTTCAAATATTAAATTTACCCCCCACCCCTCTCCATGGGAAGTTGTGTTTGGTATCATTCGATAGAGTTTTGAAAAATATTGAGTATGTATTTTTTAGTTTTTCGATCTATCATTCATTTCGCGAAATATGCGCTTTTTTCTTGTGAAACTTTGGAACTCACCCATTTCCTTCCGCCCCGCTCAAATCGTCAAATTATTGAAATATACATTGTTTTGCATATACTTAACTTATCTTAATCTGACGATTTCGAGTTTTTCTAAGGATGGATTTTTTTTCGGCCCCCTCTTAACGAACTCCCCTGCATTGAGAGCTAATATAATATATTAAAATAATATTTAATATATGGTAAAATAATATATAATAAATGGTAGAGCTACATTTTCAGGATACAAGGTTTTTCCCCATATAATAATCGGACGCGCTCGAATAGCTGCAAAAATCCCCGCTTGGGCTCCCCTACCACAAACCGCACTCAGAACTAAAAAATAAATTAAATAGTTTTCAAAACAGAACCAAAATACGTAAATGTATTCAAAACGCGGAGAATATTAAGAATGAATCGTAGCGTTGGACGCTAGCGTCAACATTTACAACTCAAATCAAAACTATGAACTTATTTGTTTACGCAAAGTTGTAAATCGGTGAAAAGTACACAATGCAAGTCAAACAGAAACTTGTCAAAATGTTTGTTCGGGAAACGGACAATTTACTCTCGCACGTCACTTCCATTCGGAAAATATTTCATGGAAAGTTCGCCGGATTTATGTTAAACTTTTTCGGGCTGTGAATTTTATTTGAATGGAGGTTTTTGCATTATTAATGGATAAATATTGACCCGAAATTTTTTCACATTCTTCGTCGTAGTCTTCATCGCATTTCAATTTCTATTGTGAGTTTTTTGTTAATTTATTTTTTGTTTTCATGTTCAGCTATCATGGAATTACAAAATTCAGCTTACATCAGATATCATAAATATTTACTTTTTTGCACGTTATTTCTATCACTTGGTTATGAATTTTTAAAAAGATTTAAAGGGAACATATAGCATACAACACAATGGACAGTTTTGAGGCTCACAAAATAAACGTTGCTCAGATTCTGAAGAGATGTGAGATTGGTCCTTTGGATAATTCTTACTAGCACATAAACAAAAATAAAATTTGAGAACAACGGTTCCAAGAATAAAAAACGGCTAAACGCCGTAAAAATGAGTGGCGCATACAATATTCCAGCTACAAAAGAGCTGATATGAATATTACGTGGCGCGAAAATGTATTTTCATTGTGATGAAAGATATAATTCTAGTTTTTTTTAAAGATTTTCCATAATGTTTGCTAAATTTTAAGTAAGACGCGCCACAAAAGAGTAACTTTGATACAGTTTGAATTTTGAAACTCTTTTGTGGTGCGTTTACTTCAAATTCTTTTCTGGAAAAATCTTTTAAAATAAAACTAAAATTTTATTTTGCATCAAAAAAATGTATTTTCGGGCCACCTAATATTCATATCAGATCTTTTGTAGCTGGAATACTGTATGCGCCACTCATTTTTACGGCGTTTAGCGGCTTTTACTTTATCGTACTAGATACGTAGTATAGTATAATAGATAAAGTTATAGTATCGTGCAAAAAAAAATTTTTCAGACTTCCCTATTTTTCGACGTTTTGAGTCCCCCCTTTTGAGTCTAAATTTCCTTTGTAATAGAAACTAAAATTTGAAATTTTGCAGGCCTATATGGTACTTTATTATCTATTATCACAATAAATTTTACCCTAAAGGTGGCTTCCGGTTGAACCGGAAATAAAAAAATCTTAATTTTTTTAGATACGCCCTATATATTTTTTGTATTCCAAATTTTTTGTATTTGAATGTAAAATTACCTTTCCAATGACATAAAACTCGTTGCTGTAGCTCAAAAACTCGAAGAGTTACCGTAAATAGAAATTTTGCTATAATCTTGTGTGTGTCCTCTCTCACGCAATCATAGCAGAGGGCAGTCAATGAGTGTATTTGGCTCCGAATTCCATCCTACTACATCGATGTACTTGATATTTTCACAGTAAGTAGGGAATAGCTCAAGAAACAAAATCTACCCTATATACTATATCGCTTTTATATTGGAGCGGTTCCCACCCCTTCAAGGAAGTGGAAAACTTGTTGGTCAAAATAAGCACGGAAATGGCAAGAGAACCTATTTCTAAGCAAAAACTGGTCCATATTTTTTTTGAGAACTGAATACTTTTTGAGTTATGTGTATTTGAAAATTGGCCATTTTCATTGAACAATGACACATTCTCGGACAGTTTTTTGTGAATACCTTAAAAACTGTGCAACGAACTAAAAACACTATATAAAACATTTTTTAGATTATAAATAACAAAGAGATTCGTTCCTTCGTAAATGTTCTATTTATAATACAAAAAGAGATACGGTAGGTGAAAAGAGTTTGTTCTTTGGTGCATGCTCAAATTGGTGTATTCAACTTGAAATAACAGAGGAACGGTATGTTTTAGGTGTATAATGCTACCAGCGTCTTTTGTAGTGTTTGAAAAGGCCTTTTAAACGAGCACCATTAAATGTCGGTTACATTCAAACTAAGCGAGATATGGTGCAAAAAATATATATGACTAATGTAGTCTTTGTGACCTTTAAGGAAAAATGAAAAGTACATACATTTAACCCCTCATCCACCAGAATCTAAATGCATTGTTTTTCTTCTGCAATACCTTTTAATATAGTGTTATTTCTACTTTCAAAAAGTTGAACGGGTGTAAAATGAATGGTTTTTGTAAAAAATGTGAACAAATTATAGAATGCATTTTTAAATTTTCTTAAAAATCTTACTTTTTCTCCATGTAATTCGAAAATAAAAATGTTCCACCCTCGAGAAGTGGTGGGAACCGCCCCCATGATAAAAGCGCCATAGTATATAGGATAGACTTTGAATCAGGAGATTGGGCTACTCCCAATATTTCATTAAAATCCATGCAGTAGAATAGAATTCGGAGGTAATATCTTGTTCTTAACCTCGCGCATTGACTGGCGTAATAGAAATAGAATGAACTGCAAATATTGTAAACTATTAATTTCTCAGAAAAATGAACTAATTTGAAATGAAAGTATGACTATAATATTCTATTGATTTATGCAATAATCTATACATCTATAGTGTGTCCCCGAAATATGGCATCGAACATTTTCTCAAATTCAGGAATTAATGATGCGTAGAACCATAAAATATTTTCAAGTGTACAAGGTGTTTCTAAAATATCAAAATAACGAGTAACTTTGATAGTTTTATAGAATGCCAGTATCTAGTACGATACCAATAATAGATCGGTACGATAAAGTCTCGGGCGGCCCTTCCGTCCAGCGTTTTTATTCTTGTATCAGGAGTTTTTCAAAGTTTTTTTATAAATTAAATGTATGAAGTTGAATGCAATTTTTCTCGATTACACGTTAAGCTTTATAAATGGTCGCCTTTGTCGCATTATCTCTCAAATGATCTAGTGTCCATCGAATGTACACTAGATTTTTTTTCTATTCGAAATAGATTGAAAAAAATTTTGGGATGGCCGGTTACTGAAGTCGGCTTGCCCGTTGCCAGTTCAAATTTAGCGTCGTAACCACTACAACTACATAAACCATTTCGGGAATAATCGTTAATTTTATTATACGTTTGTAGCTTAATAACTTCTAAACGGCTTAAACGATTTTGATCACTAAACATGAGTTTGAAACGTATTGACAAGTAGTATCTGGTATCTGATGCATCTAAGGTCAAGTATGATAACTGAAGCTATAACAGGAATTATTGAGCTTGAAAAACCGTTTTTCCCATAAGAAATAGATTTGATCATACTTATGAATCCTATAACTTAAAAATTAAAATTTTCATGGATATGAGGTATACACCGTCAGATTCGTTTAGAGTCCTTCTACAAACGGTCAGTTATTGGCGTAATGCGTAGGTTGAAATTTTGAGTAATTGTCGAAAAACCAAAATTTTCAAAGATTAGTTTTTCAGTTTTTCGGCGATACTGAGCCGTGTGTATGTCTGATCCTGACGGCTTAAACACCATTTGAAAGCCTAACTCAACACTATTGATTTGGTGTATTTGAGGTTCTCCTGTCTCTTCTTGAACCGAAGATATATACCCCCAAAAAATATGCCGTTTTGTACTTACCAAGTCCTATAGCTGGCTTATGGGTGGTCAAAAGTCACAAACTACACCGGTTCTGAATCGGCTCTGACCCCCTCTTCAAACACAGACAAAAATTCAGATCGGTTTAACTTTTCCAGCCACATACATACATCAACAAATATTTTCCCTTTTTTAAATAGAAATTGAGTCATATTTGTGAGCTCGGTAACTTTTGAATGGTATAACCGATTTTCAAAATTATACATGCGTTGGAAAGGTAATGATCAGTACTATTAGAAGCCGTAAAGGTCGGACTTAAATTTTTGAAGTTTTTGGGAGTTTTGGGGACGAACACCCTTGGACCAAAATGTATGGCTGATGAAAAATCAGGTTACAAGCTTTATGTATAAAAATGAAAAAAAAAGTTGCAGCTCAGTAGATCTTTTCAGAGCAGCCGCCAATAAGGTACGGGTAGCTATGATGATAGCCAACCTCCGATAGAAGAAGGTACTACAAGAAAAAGAATAAGCCAAATAACAGGAAACAATCAACCTTACCTCGTACGTTCGTTCAGCAAACCTGTTATGAATTACCTTTTTGTGTCCAAGAGAAACGAAAATTTTCAGAGAAATCAAAAATACAATGTTGTTGCACACTGCTTATATTCATTAATAGCTGAACCATAAATATGCTGAGTACAATCTTCACGTAGATTTAAAACCATATAAAGACAATAATTATATTTTAATGTCGAGAGTATCATACAAGAGTATAAAAAAAAACAGATACTCTGTCCGATTTTTCACAACATTAGCTAGCGAATCTGCAAAATGGTTACAAATATTTTTAATCCTCATAATGGGCACACCATTAAGACGCAGTTCAAATAACAACTAAATTAGTTTGTATAAACAACTTTCTTACTGGAGTCATATTTTATTGAATATTTTATCAAGTCTATTATTGTATGAATATTTGACTTCCTGTGAATTATTATTATAGAAGTTGATAAATTAACTACAATCACCACTCTAAAACAGTGTTCTCGTTAAAACTCAGTTATCATTTCTCAGAATTTAGTGACTAGAATTTTAGTACTACAGGAATCATAATATCCTCGTATATGCGTCAAATGCTTGAAGTTTAAATTTAAATTAGGCCATAGTTAAACAATTTTTTATATCATATTTATACAACGAAGCAAGAACAAACAAAGCAAATTTATCATATTTAAAATAAATTAAAAAAACATTGGTGCTCGGAAATTGAATGTACCTACTGGATTTAATTTACAAACCATGTATAAAACACCTTTCCTTGTAATTTAAAAAATAATTAAATTGCTACAACTACGTAGCCGAGTAATTAACATGAAGTGTACCTAACTGAAATAAAATAACACTAACATTGTTTGGAAACTATAGAATAAATTCAAAAAGCTAGGGAAGCAATTAAATAAAGCAGGCTTTTAATTGAAAGGAAGATTAATGTGTATTTAAAAATAAAATACACGGTATTTTAGTATGTAGCAATTGCACGTTTTTTTCAACGAAAATTTTGTTTTCGTTTATAAATTCGCAAAGTCTTTTCGTTCGTTCGTGCGTTCCCGTTCCTGCAAGCCGATATACCGATATATCCCCATGTAGTTTTGTCTCCTGAATTCAGTCGCCTTAAGGTCATACCCCGAAAATTTGTATGAATGACCTTGGGAATTTCTCCCATCACTTTGACCCCATTCCAGTCAATAAAGAGAAATGGCAGCCAATCTCGCTCACGAAGACTTTAACCAATCATTTATTTCAACACTATCTCTGGATGTCACAAATAAAATAATCAAACGAAGCTTAATTCCGCAATGTCATATTTGTGAAAAATAATGACAGTTAGTTGAAATATGTCGTCTATTAGTTTACAGTTTTAATTTTGATTTTATTATCTTTAACGATTTATTATTAGTAATTTTAATTTAAGGTGGTTCCTTATCCTTAGTTTATTAAACGCTTTTTTTTAGTTCAATCGTTTGGGTCAAATCTTTAGTCATTAACTTGACTGCCTTTTCTTAAATACAAATGAATTAAAATTTGCAGACAAATGCATTCGTGGGAACAATACACGAATAGTCTTAATGCTTAAATGCATAATGCTTAATAGAAATGCTTAAATTATCTTGTTTTTTACAATGTAGAAATTTGAGACTTTTACAGATTGTAGCTAATTATATGAACTATACATGATTTCACTTTTTACGTTAACTGTTTAAGTTATGCTTCATAAATAAACAATAGTGTTTCAAAATTTTCGCCGATTCCGACTATTTTTCATCTTTGTACATCATGTTTATAAACATCCCAAGAAGCAATTGGACGTAATATTACGACGTCTTAACGTTGGATTAAATGCCCCAACGTTAACACGCGACGTTGCGACGACGGTCAGAAAACCGCTATTTGCACCTAAGTGCAAAAAAAAATCATGACACAACCAGCACATATTAGTATAAACGGCATTCAAATTGAAAAAGTATCAAGTTATAAATACTTGGGAACTTTAATAAACGAAACTGGAGACCAAAACAATGAAATAAAAAGACGTATCGAAATTGCCAGGGCCACCTTCATAAAGATGAGAAAATTCTTCTGCAACAGAGATATAAGCATCCCTCTACGATTAAGAATGCTAAGTGGCTACGTATTTAACACGCTATTATACGGTGTAGAGGCCTGGACCCTCAAACAGAGGAACATAAAAAATATTGAAAGTTTCTAGATGTGGTGCTACCGTCGAATGCTGAAGATAAGTTGGGTTGAAAGAATCACAAATCTTGAAGTAATATGAAGGATAGGAAGAGACCCAGAAATTTTATTAACGATAAAACGAAGAAAACTCGAGTATTTGGGTCACCTGATGAGAGGTCATAAATACGCATTACTTCAAAATATAATGCAAGGAAAAATAGAAGGAAAACGGAATCCAGGCCGTAGAAGAATGTCGTGGATGCGGAATTTGAGAGAGTGGTTTGGCTGCACCACTAATGAACTTTTTAGGTCAGCTGTAAACAAAGTCAGGGTAGCCTTGATGATTTCCAATCTCCGATAGGAGTGGCACAAGAAGAAGAAGAAGGGGAATAGAAATACGGGTTGCCTCGACGTCCTCCTCTCGACTTCTCAGCTCGAGATATTTTATCTTCAAATTACGTTAGTTTTTAGGACTTTGGTCTTGTAAAGTAGTAGTATAAAATTCTCTACCACAGAAGTACGACCGACACACTTCATTTTTACCAAATAGGTTAATAATCTTGGAGGATATTAAATCATCAGAAACTAAGATGCATGACGGCCTGTTGATACTTATTTAAGTATGTAGGTTCCTACTCTATTCAGAATATAACCTAAGTGACTTGTATAATTATTTTATTAATTATCTGCCTCATTGCATAATACGGTCGAAGATTTACAAACGCAAGGAAGTGTACTGTTAAACTAGGTATAGAAATTGCTAAAAACTGAAAGCGCCTCAGAAATTTACAGGTTAAATCGAACAAAACGGTAAAAATAGAAATAACCATCGTAATTAAAAAAACATATTATTATTTCTAGACCCATACAAAATTATCCTTGATTTATATATAAACAAAATTCGTTAATTAAAATCAAATATTCATTAAAATCTAGCAAAAAAATTGCCAAACATTATGTTTCAAAAAATGGCTGAAGCATGGCGATCTTTCATTAATGGCGGATTTGACTCGCGACCTAAATTGCACTAGATTTTAACTGATTTGGGCAAGGACACCCCCTGCCGACCTTTAGTATAACCTATTTTTACCTTGCACACCTCGAATTTACCTATTGGTATACCTAATACGTCCTAAAGTAAGCGCAAACAACCTGGTCTTGACGACAGACTCCCGACGACCGGTCGTCGTCGTGAACACGCCTTAATCTGGTGGACGATTTGAGATTGACATTTGACAGT